>NW_027646359.1:0-106000 GCF_951394435.1 Stenella coeruleoalba | reverse complement strand
TTCAGGAAACACCATACACTTCTCTCGAGTGTCTGTTGGCAATTTACATCCCGCCCATCAGCATAACAAGGCTCCCAGTTCTCCATGGCCTGTCCTGCCTTTCTGGATTTTACACTTTTTTCAGATGGCCCTTTTGACCGGGGGGAAGTGAGACTTCATTGTAGTGCAGATTTCCTTTGCAAGTTTGCTTGGTTGGCCAAAAAGGGCGTATGCGTTTTTTCCTGAATATATTCAGGAAAAAACGCATACGCCCTTTTTGGCCAAGTGCATCATTGTGGACGTTCTGCCTCTTTTCCTATGCTTTCAATGCAATTCCAGTCTACCTCCTGAAATCGGTTTCCTGCAATTCTGCCCCGCTTTCAAGTCCTCTTGGCAGCCTTACTTCAGTGTATTTTTGGACGATAGCTGTCATTTATAACTCTGCAGGTTTGTGAATTACAGTGCCCCTGAGCTCCTTTCTTCAACTCGCTTTCTTTTGAGCTGGCCGCAACACCGCAGGATGGCTTCAGGCCCTAATCTGGTTCCGGCATGGAACGCTGAGCCTTTGGTTAATTCCTCTTCCTGGTGGGAAATGAGAGTTAAATTTGCCCGTCCAGACACCTCCAGCTAGCCTCTCATTGATTCTCGCTATTCCTGTTCATCTTCCGCAGAAATTGCAAACTGGGCCGACAGGAGGTTAAAGGCGCTGACTCTCCAAGTGGGGAGAGTGTTAGTAAAGCGTCTGGAATGTTGCACCCGAGTACCAGGGGAGGAAAACTGAGACATATTTGAACACGTCTCCCGTTCACATGGTTGATCGTACTTGGGTTCCACATGCATGTTTTAGCTGAAGGAAGAATACCTTAAACCTGGAGAGTTGAAACCCGTGTAATGGGTACCATGCAATATGACTTCAAAGGGTCTTCATTTGCTCACCGAACCTCTCCAATCCTATCACTGCTGCGTTTATGCCCCTGTACACATGCTTGATTCTCTTTCGGAGACATAGCAATCCATAGGTTTTAAGATACTTACTAGTCAGGTACATTCTTAGGCGTTTAATATGGGGTGTTGAGTCCATTTCGTTGAGCAAGGAGTAGCTCTTGTCTATTCCATATTTGACTTAAGGAACTTTATCTGTGCTCATTTCAATCTCTGGTTTTATGCAGCACCCCAACTCACCTTTACCCTTAAGCAAGCATAAGTTGGTTTTCTAAATTTGAGACCCTGTTCTGTTCTGTAATTCAGTTCCTGTGTAGCCAAGTTTACATTCCGTGTATTACTGATATCTTATGATGTTTCTTTTTCTGTGTGACTTATTTCAGTTAGAATCATCATACCTGAATCCACTCATTGTGCTGCTAAGGGCCTTGTGACACAGATTTCATTGCTGAGTGATATTGCTTTGTAAGTAAATACCACAACTTCTTTATCCATTTTTCACTTTCTGCGATGTTGAACTTGTACTGTAAACGAGGTTCTTGTAAACAGAGGCGTCCCAAACTTTGGGGTGGCTGTGTCTTTTTGATTTTAATTTCCCTAAGCTATAGGACCATAAGTGGCAGTGCCCTAGGCTCTGTTGCTTTGTTTTTTAGATGTTTCAGGAAACACCATACACTTCTCCCGAGTGTCTGTTGGCAATTTACATCCCGCCCATCAGCATAACAAGGCTCCCAGTTCTCCATGGCCTGTCCTGCCTTTCTGGATTTTACACTTTTTTCAGATGGCTCTTTTGACCGGGGGGAAGTGAGACTTCATTGTAGTGCAGATTTCCTTTGCAAGCTTGCTTGGTTGGCCAAAAAGGGCGTATGCGTTTTTTCCTGAATATATTCAGGAAAAAACGCATACGCCCTTTTTGGCCAAGTGCATCATTGTGGACGTTCTGCCTCTTTTCCTATGCTTTCAATGCAATTCCAGTCTACCTCCTGAAATCGGTTTCCTGCAATTCTGCCCCGCTTTCAAGTCCTCTTGGCAGCCTTACTTCAGTCTATTTTTGGACGATAGCTGTCATTTATAACTCTGCAGGTTTGTGAATTACAGTGCCCCTGAGCTCCTTTCTTCAACTCGCTTTCTTGTGACCTGGCCGCAACACCGCAGGATGGCTTCAGGCCCTAATCTGGTTCCGGCACGGCACGCTGAGCCTTTGGTTATTTCCTCTTCCTGGTGGGAAATGAGAGTTAAATTTGCCCGTCCAGACACCTCCAGCTAGCCTCTCATTGGTTCTCGCTGTTCCTGTTCATCTTCCGCAGAAATTGCAAACTGGGCCAAACAGGAGGTTAAAGGCGCTGACTCTCCAAGTGGGGAGAGTGTTAGTAAAGCGTCTGGAATGTTGCACCCGAGTACCAGGGGAGGAAAACTGAGACATATTTGAACACGTCTCCCGTTCACATGGTTGATCATACTTGGGTTCCACATGCATGTTTTAGCTGAAGGAAGAATACCTTAAACCTGGAGAGTTGAGACCCGTGTAATGGGTACCATGCAATATGACTTCAAAGGGTCTTCATTTGCTCACCGAACCTCTCCAATCCTATCACTGTTGCGTTTATGCCCCTGTACACATGCTTGATTCTCTTTTGGAGACATAGCAATCCATAGGTTTTACGATACTTACTAGTCAGGTACATTCTTAGGCGTTTAATATGGGGTGTTGAGTCCATTTCGTTGAGCAAGGAGTAGCTCTTGTCTATTCCATATTTGACTTAAGGAACTTTATCTGTGCTCATTTCAATCTCTGGTTTTATGCAGCACCCCAACTCACCTTTACCCTTAAGCAAGCATAAGTTGGTTTTCTAAATTTGAGACCCTGTTCTGTTCTGTAATTCAGTTCCTGTGTAGCCAAGTTTACATTCCGTGTATTACTGATATCTTATGATGTTTCTTTTTCTGTGTGACTTATTTCAGTTAGAATCATCGTACCTGAATCCACTCATTGTGATGCTAAGGGCCTGATGACATAGATTTCATTGCTGAGTGATATTGCTTTGTAAGTAAATACCACAACTTCTTTATCCATTTTTCACTTTCTGCGATGTTGAACTTGTACTGTAAACGAGGTTCTTGTAAAGAGAGGCGTCCCAAACTTTGGGGTGGCTGTGTCTTTTTGATTTTAATTTCCCTAAGCTATAGGACCATAAGTGGCAGTGCCCTAGGCTCTGTTGCTTTGTTTTTTAGATGTTTCAGGAAACACCATACACTTCTCCCGAGTGTCTGTTGGCAATTTACATCCCGCCCATCAGCATAACAAGGCTCCCAGTGCTCCATGGCCTGTCCTGCCTTTCTGGATTTTACACTTTTTTCAGATGGCCCTTTTGACCGGGGGGAAGTGAGACTTCAGTGTAGTGCAGATTTCCTTTGCAAGCTTGCTTGGTTGGCCAAAAAGGGCGTATGCGTTTTTTCCTGAATATATTCAGGAAAAAACGCATACGCCCTTTTTGGCCAAGTGCATCATTGTGGACGTGCTGCCTCTTTTCCTATGCTTTCAATGCAATTTCAGTCTACCTCCTGAAATCGGTTTCCTGCAATTCTGCCCCGCTTTCAAGTCCTCTTGGCAGCCTTACTTCAGTCTATTTTTGGACGATAGCTGTCATTTATAACTCTGCAGGTTTGTGAATTACAGTGCCCCTGAGCTCCTTTCTTCAACTCGCTTTCTTGTGACCTGGCCGCAACACCGCAGGATGGCTTCAGGCCCTAATCTGGTTCTGGCACGGCACGCTGAGCCTTTGGTTATTTCCTCCTCCTGGTGGGAAATGAGAGTTAAATTTGCCCGTCCAGACACCTCCAGCTAGCCTCTCATTGGTTCTCGCTATTCCTGTTCATCTTCCGCAGAAATTGCAAACTGTGCCAAACAGGAGGTTAAAGGCGCTGACTCTCCAAGTGGGGAGAGTGTTAGTAAAGCGTCTGGAATGTTGCACCCGAGTACCAGGGGAGGAAAACTGAGACATATTTGAACACGTCTCCCGATCACATGGTTGATCATACTCTGGGTTCGACATGCATGTTTTAGCTGAAGGAAGAATACCTAAAACCTGGGTAGTTGAAACCCGTGGAATGGGTACCATGCAATATGACTTCAAAGGGTCTTCATTTGCTCACCGAACCTCTCCAATCCTATCACTGCTGCGTTTATGCCCCTGTACACATGCTTGATTCTCTTTCGGAGACATAGCAATCCATAGGTTTTAAGATACTTACTAGTCAGGTACATTCTTAGGCGTTTAATATGCGGTGTTGAGTCCATTTCGTTGAGCAAGGAGTAGCTCTTGTCTATTCCATATTTGGCTTAAGGAACTTTATCTGTGCTCATTTCAATCTCTGGTTTTATGCAGCACCCCAACTCACCTTTACCCTTAAGCAAGCATAAGTTGGTTTTCTAAATTTGAGACCCTGTTCTGTTCTGTAATTCAGTTCCTGTGTAGCCAAGTTTACATTCCGTGTATTACTGATATCTTATGATGTTTCTTTTTCTGTGTGACTTATTTCAGTTAGAATCATCATACCTGAATCCACTCATTGTGCTGCTAAGGGCCTGATGACACAGATTTCATTGCTGAGTGATATTGCTTTGTAAGTAAATACCACAACTTCTTTATCCATTTTTCATTTTCTGCGATGTTGAACTTGTACTGTAAACGAGGTTCTTGTAAACAGAGCCGTTCCAAACTTTGGGGTGGCTGTGTCTTTTTGATTTTAATTTCCCTAAGCTATAGGCCCATAAGTGGCAGTGCCCTAGGTTCTGTTGCTTTGTTTTTTAGATGTTTCAGGAAACACCATACACTTCTCCCGAGTGGTTGTTGGCAATTTACATCCCGCCCATCAGCATAACAAGGCTCCCAGTTCTCCATGGCCTGTCCTGCCTTTCTGGATTTTACACTTTTTTCAGATGGCCCTTTTGACCGGGGGGAAGTGAGACTTCATTGTAGTGCAGATTTCCTTTGCAAGCTTGCTTGGTTGGCCAAAAAGGGCGTATGCGTTTTTTCCTGAATATATTCAGGAAAAAACGCATACGCCCTTTTTGGCCAAGTGCATCATTGTGGACGTTCTGCCTCTTTTCCTATGCTTTCAATGCAATTCCAGTCTACCTCCTGAAATCGGTTTCCTGCAATTCTGCCCCGCTTTCAAGTCCTCTTGGCAGCCTTACTTCAGTATATTTTTGGACGATAGCTGTCATTTATAACTCTGCAGGTTTGTGAATTACAGTGCCCCTGAGCTCCTTTCTTCAACTCGCTTTCTTGTGACCTGGCCGCAACACCGCAGGATGGCTTCAGGCCCTAATCTGGTTCCGGTACGGCACGCTGAGCCTTTGGTTATTTCCTCTTCCTGTTGGGAAATGAGAGTTAAATTTGCCCGTCCAGAAACCTCCAGCTAGCCTCTCATTGGTTCTCGCTATTCCTGTTCATCTTCCGCAGAAATTGCAAACTGTGCCAAACAGGAGGTTAAAGGCGCTGACTCTCCAAGTGGGGAGAGTGTTAGTAAAGCGTCTGGAATGTTGCACCCGAGTACCAGGGGAGGAAAACTGAGACATATTTGAACACGTCTCCCGATCACATGGTTGATCATACTCTGGGTTCCACATGCATGTTTTAGCTGAAGGAAGAATACCTTAAACCTGGGTAGTTGAAACCCGTGGAATGGGTACCATGCAATATGACTTCAAAGGGTCTTCATTTGCTCACCGAACCTCTCCAATCCTATCACTGCTGCGTTTATGCCCCTGTACACATGCTTGATTCTCTTTCGGAGACATAGCAATCCATAGGTTTTAAGATACTTACTAGTCAGGTACATTCTTAGGCGTTTAATATGCGGTGTTGAGTCCATTTCGTTGAGCAAGGAGTAGCTCTTGTCTATTCCATATTTGGCTTAAGGAACTTTATCTGTGCTCATTTCAATCTCTGGTTTTATGCAGCAACCCAACTCACCTTTCCCCTTAAGCAAGCATAAGTTGGTTTTCTAAATTTGAGAACCTGTTCTGTTTTGGAATTCAGTTCCTGTGTAGCCAAGTTTACATTCCGTGTATTAGTGATATCTTATGATGTTTCTTTTTCTGTGTGACTTATTTCAGTTAGAATCATCGTACCTGAATCTACTTATTATGCTGCTACGGGCCTGATGACATAGATTTCATTGCTGAGTGATACTGCATTGTACGTAAGTACCACAAGTTCTTTATCCATTTTTCACTTTCTGCGATGTTGAACTTGTACTGTAAACGAGGTTCTTGTAAACAGAGCCGTTCCAAACTTTCGGGTGGCTGTGTCTTTTTGATTTTAATTTCCCTAAGCTATAGGACCATAAGTGGAAGTGCCCTAGGCTCTGTTGCTTTGTTTTTTAGATGTTTCAGGAAACACCATACAGTTCTCCCGAGTGTCTGTTGGCAATTTACATCCCGCCCATCAGCATAACAAGGCTCCCAGTTCTCCATGGCCTGTCCTGCCTTTCTGGATTTTACACTTTTTTCAGATGGCCCTTTTGACCGGGGGGAAGTGAGACTTCATTGTAGTGCAGATTTCCTTTGCAAGCTTGCTTGGTTGGCCAAAAAGGGCGTATGCGTTTTTTCCTGAATATATTCAGGAAAAAACGCATACGCCCTTTTTGGCCAAGTGCATCATTGTGGACGTTCTGCCTCTTTTCCTATGCTTTCAATGCAATTCCAGTCTACCTCCTGAAATCGGTTTCCTGCAATTCTGCCCCGCTTTCAAGTCCTCTTGGCAGCCTTACTTCAGTCTATTTTTGGACGATAGCTGTCATTTATAACTCTGCAGGTTTGTGAATTACAGTGCCCCTGAGCTCCTTTGTTCAACTCGCTTTCTTTTGAGCTGGCCGCAACACCGCAGGATGGCTTCAGGCCCTAATCTGGTTCCGGTACGGCACGCTGAGCCTTTGGTTATTTCCTCTTCCTGGTGGGAAATGAGAGTTAAATTTGCCCGTCCAGACACCTCCAGCTAGCCTCTCATTGGTTCTCGCTATTCCTGTTCATCTTCCGCAGAAATTGCAAACTGGGCCAAACAGGAGGTTAAAGGCGCTGACTCTCCAAGTGGGGAGAGTGTTAGTAAAGCGTCTGGAATGTTGCACCCGAGTACCAGGGGAGGAAAACTGAGACATATTTGAACACGTCTCCCGTTCACATGGTTGATCATACTTGGGTTCCACATGCATGTTTTAGCTGAAGGAAGAATACCTTAAACCTGGAGAGTTGAGACCCGTGTAATGGGTACCATGCAATATGACTTCAAAGGGTCTTCATTTGCTCACCGAACCTCTCCAATCCTATCACTGCTGCGTTTATGCCCCTGTACACATGCTTGATTCTCTTTCGGAGACATAGCAATCCATAGGTTTTACGATACTTACTAGTCAGGTACATTCTTAGGCGTTTAATATGCGGTGTTGAGTCCATTTCGTTGAGCAAGGAGTAGCTCTTGTCTATTCCATATTTGGCCTAAGGAACTTTATCTGTGCTCATTTCAATCTCTGGTTTTATGCAGCACCCCAACTCACCTTTACCCTTAAGCAAGCATAAGTTGGTTTTCTAAATTTGAGACCCTGTTCTGTTCTGTAATTCAGTTCCTGTGTAGCCAAGTTTACATTCCGTGTATTACTGATATCTTATGATGTTTCTTTTTCTGTGTGACTTATTTCAGTTAGAATCATCATACCTGAATCCACTCATTGTGTTGCTTAGGGCCTGATGACATAGATTTCATTGCTGAGTGATATTGCATTGTAAGTAAATACCACAACTTCTTTATCCATTTTTCACTTTCTGCGATGTTGAACTTGTACTGTAAACGAGGTTCTTGTAAACAGAGGTGTCCCAAACTTTGGGGTGGCTGTGTCTTTTTGATTTTAATTTCCCTAAGCTATAGGACCATAAGTGGCAGTGCCCTAGGCTCTGTTGCTTTGTTTTTTAGATGTTTCAGGAAACACCATACACTTCTCCTGAGTGTCTGTTGGCAATTTACATCCCGCCCATCAGCATAACAAGGCTCCCAGTTCTCCATGGCCTGTCCTGCCTTTCTGGATTTTACACTTTTTTCAGATGGCTCTTTTGACCGGGGGGAAGTGAGACTTCATTGTAGTGCAGATTTCCTTTGCAAGCTTGCTTGGTTGGCCAAAAAGGGCGTATGCGTTTTTTCCTGAATATATTCAGGAAAAAACGCATACGCCCTTTTTGGCCAAGTGCATCATTGTGGACGTTCTGCCTCTTTTCCTATGCTTTCAATGCAATTCCAGTCTACCTCCTGAAATCGGTTTCCTGCAATTCTGCCCCGCTTTCAAGTCCTCTTGGCAGCCTTACTTCAGTCTATTTTTGGACGATAGCTGTCATTTATAACTCTGCAGGTTTGTGAATTACAGTGCCCCTGAGCTCCTTTCTTCAACTCGCTTTCTTGTGACCTGGCCGCAACACCGCAGGATGGCTTCAGGCCCTAATCTGGTTCCGGTACGGCACGCTGAGCCTTTGGTTATTTCCTCTTCCTGGTGGGAAATGAGAGTTAAATTTGCCCGTCCAGACACCTCCAGCTAGCCTCTCATTGGTTCTCGCTATTCCTGTTCATCTTCCGCAGAAATTGCAAACTGTGCCAAACAGGAGGTTAAAGGGACTGACTCTCCAAGTGGGGAGAGTGTTAGTAAAGCGTCTGGAATGTTGCACCCGAGTACCAGGGGAGGAAAACTGAGACATATTTGAACACGTCTCCCGATCACATGGTTGATCATACTCTAGGTTCCACATGCATGTTTTAGCTGAAGGAAGAATACCTTAAACCTGGAGAGTTGAGACCCGTGTAATGGGTAACATGCAATATGACTTCAAAGGGTCTTCATTTGCTCACCGAACCTCTCCAATCCTATCACTGCTGCGTTTATGCCCCTGTACACATGCTTGATTCTCTTTCGGAGACATAGCAATCCATAGGTTTTAAGATACTTACAAGTCAGGTACATTCTTAGGCGTTTAATATGCGGTGTTGAGTCCATTTCGTTGAGCAAGGAGTAGCTCTTGTCTATTCCATATTTGGCTTAAGGAACTTTATCTGTGCTCATTTCAATCTCTGGTTTTATGCAGCACCCCAACTCACCTTTACCCTTAAGCAAGCATAACTTGGTTTTCTAAATTTGAGACCCTGTTCTGTTCTGTAATTCAGTTCCTGTGTAGCCAAGTTTCCATTCCGTGTATTACTGATATCTTATGATGTTTCTTTTTCTGTGTGACTTATTTCAGTTAGAATCATCATAACTGAATCCACTCATTGTGCTGCTAAGGGCCTGATGACATAGATTTCATTGCTGAGTGATATTGCTTTGTAAGTGAATACCACAACTTCTTTATCCATTTTTCACTTTCTGCGATGTTGAACTTGTACTGTAAACGAGGTTCTTGTAAACAGAGCCGTTCCAAACTTTGGGGTGGCTGTGTCTTTTTGATTTTAATTTCCCTAAGCTATAGGACCATAAGTGGAAGTGCCCTAGGTTCTGTTTCTTTGTTTTTTAGATGTTTCAGGAAACACCATACACTTCTCCCGAGTGGTTGTTGGCAATTTACATCCCGCCCATCAGCATAACAAGGCTCCCAGTTCTCCATGGCCTGTCCTGCCTTTCTGGATTTTACACTTTTTTCAGATGGCCCTTTTGACCGGGGGGAAGTGAGACTTCATTGTAGTGCACATTTCCTTTGCAAGCTTGCTTGGTTGGCCAAAAAGGGCGTATGCGTTTTTTCCTGAATATATTCAGGAAAAAACGCATACGCCCTTTTTGGCCAAGTGCATCATTGTGGACGTTCTGCCTCCTTTCCTATGCTTTCAATGCAATTCCAGTCTACCTCCTGAAATCGGTTTCCTGCAATTCTGCCCCGCTTTCAAGTCCACTTGGCAGCCTTTCTTCAGTCTATTTTTGGACGATAGCTGTCATTTATAACTCTGCAGGTTTGTGAATTACAGTGCCCCTGAGCTCCTTTGTTCAACTCGCTTTCTTTTGAGCTGGCCGCAACACCGCAGGATGGCTTCAGGCCCTAATCTGGTTCCGGTACGGAACGCTGAGCCTTTGGTTATTTCCTCTTCCTGGTGGGAAATGAGAGTTAAATTTGCCCGTCCAGACACCTCCAGCTAGCCTCTCATTGGTTCTCGCTATTCCTGTTCATCTTCCGCAGAAATTGCAAACTGGGCCAAACAGGAGGTTAAAGGCGCTGACTCTCCAAGTGGGGAGAGTGTTAGTAAAGCGTCTGGAATGTTGCACCCGAGTACCAGGGGAGGAAAACTGAGACATATTTGAACACGTCTCCCGTTCACATGGTTGATCATACTTGGGTTCCACATGCATGTTTTAGCTGAAGGAAGAATACCTTAAACCTGGAGAGTTGAGACCCGTGTAATGGGTACCATGCAATATGACTTCAAAGGGTCTTCATTTGCTCACCGAACCTCTCCAATCCTATCACTGCTGCGTTTATGCCCCTGTACACATGCTTGATTCTCTTTTGGAGACATAGCAATCCATAGGTTTTACGATACTTACTAGTCAGGTACATTCTTAGGCGTTTAATATGCGGTGTTGAGTCCATTTCGTTGAGCAAGGAGTAGCTCTTGTCTATTCCATATTTGGCCTAAGGAACTTTATCTGTGCTCATTTCAATCTCTGGTTTTATGCAGCACCCCAACTCACCTTTATCCTTAAGCAAGCATAAGTTGGTTTTCTAAATTTGAGACCCTGTTCTGTTCTGTAATTCAGTTCCTGTGTAGCCAAGTTTACATTCCGTGTATTACTGATATCTTATGATGTTTCTTTTTCTGTGTGACTTATTTCAGTTAGAATCATCATACCTGAATCCACTCATTGTGTTGCTAAGGGCCTGATGACATAGATTTCATTGCTGAGTGATATTGCATTGTAAGTAAATACCACAACTTCTTTATCCATTTTTCACTTTCTGCGATGTTGAACTTGTACTGTAAACGAGGTTCTTGTAAACAGAGGCGTCCCAAACTTTGGGGTGGCTGTGTCTTTTTGATTTTAATTTCCCTAAGCTATAGGACCATAAGTGGCAGTGCCCTAGGCTCTGTTGCTTTGTTTTTTAGATGTTTCAGGAAACACCATACACTTCTCCCGAGTGTCTGTTGGCAATTTACATCCCGCCCATCAGCATAACAAGGCTCCCAGTTCTCCATGGCCTGTCCTGCCTTTCTGGATTTTACACTTTTTTCAGATGGCCCTTTTGACCGGGGGGAAGTGAGACTTCATTGTAGTGCAGATTTCCTTTGCAAGCTTGCTTGGTTGGCCAAAAAGGGCGTATGCGTTTTTTCCTGAATATATTCAGGAAAAAACGCATACGCCCTTTTTGGCCAAGTGCATCATTGTGGACGTTCTGCCTCTTTTCCTATGCTTTCAATGCAATTCCAGTCTACCTCCTGAAATCGGTTTCCTGCAATTCTGCCCCGCTTTCAAGTCCTCTTGGCAGCCTTACTTCAGTCTATTTTTGGACGATAGCTGTCATTTATAACTCTGCAGGTTTGTGAATTACAGTGCCCCTGAGCTCCTTTCTTCAACTCGCTTTCTTGTGACCTGGCCGCAACACCGCAGGATGGCTTCAGGCCCTAATCTGGTTCCGGCCCGGCATGCTGAGCCTTTGGTTAATTCCTCTTCCTGGTGGGAAATGAGAGTTAAATTTGCCCGTCCAGACACCTCCAGCTAGCCTCTCATTGGTTCTCGCTATTCCTGTTCATCTTCCGCAGAAATTGCAAACTGGGCCAAACAGGAGGTTAAAGGGACTGACTCTCCAAGTGGGGAGAGTGTTAGTAAAGCGTCTGGAATGTTGCACCCGAGTACCAGGGGAGGAAAACTGAGACATATTTGAACACGTCTCCCGATCACATGGTTGATCATACTCTAGGTTCCACATGCATGTTTTAGCTGAAGGAAGAATACCTTAAACCTGGGTAGTTGAAACCCGTGGAATGGGTACCATGCAATATGACTTCAAAGGGTCTTCATTTGCTCACCGAACCTCTCCAATCCTATCACTGCTGCGTTTATGCCCCTGTACACATGCTTGATTCTCTTTCGGAGACATAGCAATACATAGGTTTTAAGATACTTACAAGTCAGGTACATTCTTAGGCGTTTAATATGCGGTGTTGAGTCCATTTCGTTGAGCAAGGAGTAGATCTTGTCTATTCCATATTTGGCTTAAGGAACTTTATCTGCGCTCATTTCAATCTCTGGTTTTATGCAGCACCCCAACTCACCTTTACCCTTAAGCAAGCATAAGTTGGTTTTCTAAATTTGAGACCCTGTTCTGTTCTGTAATTCAGTTCCTGTGTAGCCAAGTTTCCATTCCGTGTATTACTGATATCTTATGATGTTTCTTTTTCTGTGTGACTTATTTCAGTTAGAATCATCATACCTGAATCCACTCATTGTGCTGCTAAGGGCCTGATGACATAGATTTCATTGCTGAGTGATATTGCTTTGTAAGTGAATACCACAACTTCTTTATCCATTTTTCACTTTCTGCGATGTTGAACTTGTACTGTAAACGAGGTTCTTGTAAACAGAGCCGTTCCAAACTTTGGGGTGGCTGTGTCTTTTTGATTTTAATTTCCCTAAGCTATAGGACCATAAGTGGAAGTGCCCTAGGCTCTGTTGCTTTGTTTTTTCGATGTTTCAGGAAACACCATACACTTCTCCCAAGTGTCTGTTGGCAATTTACATCCCACCCATCAGCATAACAAGGCTCCCAGTTCTCAATGGCCTTTTGCCTTTCTGGATTTTACACTTTTTTCAGATGGCCCTTTTGACCGGGGGGAAGTGAGACTTCATTGTAGTGCAGATTTTCTTTGCAAGCTTGCTTGGTTGGCCAAAAAGGGCGTATGCGTTTTTTCCTGAATATATTCAGGAAAAAACGCATACGCCCTTTTTGGCCAAGTGCATCATTGTGGACGTTCTGCCTCTTTTCCTATGCTTTCAATGCAATTCCAGTCTACCTCCTGAAATCGGTTTCCTGCAATTCTGCCCCGCTTTCAAGTCCTCTTGGCAGCCTTACTTCAGTCTATTTTTGGACGATAGCTGTCATTTATAACTCTGCAGGTTTGTGAATTACAGTGCCCCTGAGCTCCTTTCTTCAACTCGGTTTCTTTTGAGCTGGCCGCAACACCGCAGGATGGCTTCAGGCCCTAATCTGTTTCTGGTACGGCACGCTGAGCCTTTGGTTATTTCCTCTTCCTGGTGGGAAATGAGAGTTAAATTTGCCCGTCCAGACACCTCCAGCTAGCCTCTCATTGGTTCTCGCTATTCCTGTTCATCTTCCGCAGAAATTGCAAACTGTGCCAAACAGGAGGTTAAAGGCGCTGACTCTCCAAGTGGGGAGAGTGTTAGTAAAGCGTCTGGAATGTTGCACCCGAGTACCAGGGTACGAAAACTGAGACATATTTGAACACGTCTCCCGATCACATGGTTGATCATACTCTGGGTTCCACATGCATGTTTTAGCTGAAGGAAGAATACCTTAAACCTGGAGAGTTAAGACCCGTGTAATGGGTAACATGCAATATGACTTCAAAGGGTCTTCATTTGCTCACCGAACCTCTCCAATCCTATCACTGCTGCTTTTATGCCCCTGTACACATGCTTGATTCTCTTTCGGAGACATAGCAATCCATAGGTTTTAAGATACTTACTAGTCAGGTACATTCTTAGGCGTTTAATATGCAGTGTTGAGTCCATTTCGTTGAGCAAGGAGTAGCTCTTGTCTATTCCATATTTGACTTAAGGAACTTTATCTGTGCTCATTTCAATCTCTGGTTTTATGCAGCACCCCAACTCACCTTTACCCTTAAGCAAGCATAAGTTGGTTTTCTAAATTTGAGACCCTGTTCTGTTCTGTAATTCAGTTCCTGTGTAGCCAAGTTTACATTCCGTGTATTACTGATATCTTATGATGTTTCTTTTTCTGTGTGACTTACTTCAGTTAGAATCATCATACGTGAATCCACTCATTGTGCTGCTAAGGGCCTGATGACACAGATTTCATTGCTGAGTGATATTGCTTTGTAAGTAAATACCACAACTTCTTTATCCATTTTTCACTTTCTGCGATGTTGAACTTGTACTGTAAACGAGGTTCTTGTAAACAGAGCCGTTCCAAACTTTGGGGTGGCTGTGTCTTTTTGATTTTAATTTCCCTAAGCTATAGGACCATAAGTGGCAGTGCCCTAGGCTCTGTTGCTTTGTTTTTTAGATGTTTCAGGAAACACCATACACTTCTCCCGAGTGGTTGTTGGCAATTTACATCCCGCCCATCAGCATAACAAGGCTCCCAGTTCTCCATGGCCTGTCCTGCCTTTCTGGATTTTACACTTTTTTCAGATGGCCCTTTTGACCGGGGGGAAGTGAGACTTCATTGTAGTGCACATTTCCTTTGCAAGCTTGCTTGGTTGGCCAAAAAGGGCGTATGCGTTTTTTCCTGAATATATTCAGGAAAAAACGCATACGCCCTTTTTGGCCAAGTGCATCATTGTGGACGTTCTGCCTCTTTTCCTATGCTTTCAATGCAATTCCAGTCTACCTCCTGAAATCGGTTTCCTGCAATTCTGCCCCGCTTTCAAGTCCTCTTGGCAGCCTTACTTCAGTATATTTTTGGACGATAGCTGTCATTTATAACTCTGCAGGTTTGTGAATTACAGTGCCCCTGAGCTCCTTTGTTCAACTCGCTTTCTTTTGAGCTGGCCGCAACACCGCAGGATGGCTTCAGGCCCTAATCTGGTTCCGGTACGGCACGCTGAGCCTTTGGTTATTTCCTCTTCCTGGTGGGAAATGAGAGTTAAATTTGCCCGTCCAGACACCTCCAGCTAGCCTCTCATTGGTTCTCGCTATTCCTGTTCATCTTCCGCAGAAATTGCAAACTGTGCCAAACAGGAGGTTAAAGGCGCTGACTCTCCAAGTGGGGAGAGTGTTAGTAAAGCGTCTGGAATGTTGCACCCGAGTACCAGGGGAGGAAAACTGAAACATATTTGAACACGTCTCCCGATCACATGGTTGATCATACGCTGGGTTCCACATGCATATTTTAGCTGAAGGAAGAATACCTAAAACCTGGGTAGTTGAAACCCGTGGAATGGGTACCATGCAATATGACTTCAAAGGGTCTTCATTTGCTCACCGAACCTCTCCAATCCTATCACTGCTGCGTTTATGCCCCTGTACACATGCTTGATTCTCTTTCGGAGACATAGCAATCCATAGGTTTTACGATACTTACTAGTCAGGTACATTCTTAGGCGTTTAATATGCGGTGTTGAGTCCATTTCGTTGAGCAAGGAGTAGCTCTTGTCTATTCCATATTTGGCCTAAGGAACTTTATCTGTGCTCATTTCAATCTCTGGTTTTATGCAGCACCCCAACTCACCTTTACCCTTAAGCAAGCATAACTTGGTTTTCTAAATTTGAGACCCTGTTCTGTTTTGGAATGCAGTTCCTGTGTAGCCAAGTTTACATTCCGTGTATTAGTGATATCTTATGATGTTTCTTTTTCTGTGTGACTTATTTCAGTTAGAATCATCGTACCTGAATCCACTCATTATGCTGCTACGGGCCTGATGACATAGATTTCATTGCTGAGTGATACTGCATTGTACGTAAGTACCACAAGTTCTTTATCCATTTTTCACTTTCTGTGATATTGAACTTGTACGGTAAACGAGGTTCTTGTAAACAGAGGCGTCCCAAACTTTGGGGTGGCTGTGTCTTTTTGATTTTAATTTCCCTAAGCTATAGGACCATAAGTGGAAGTGCCCTAGGCTCTGTTGCTTTGTTTTTTAGATGTTTCAGGAAACACCATACACTTCTCCCGAGTGGTTGTTGGCAATTTACATCCCGCCCATCAGCATAACAAGGCTCCCAGTTCTCCATGGCCTGTCCTGCGTTTCTGGATTTTACACTTTTTTCAGATGGCCCTTTTGACCGGGGGGAAGTGAGCCTTCATTGTAGTGCAGATTTCCTTTGCAAGCTTGCTTGGTTGGCCAAAAAGGGCGTATGCGTTTTTTCCTGAATATATTCAGGAAAAAACGCATACGCCCTTTTTGGCCAAGTGCATCATTGTGGACGTTCTGCCTCTTTTCCTATGCTTTCAATGCAATTCCAGTCTACCTCCTGAAATCGGTTTCCTGCAATTCTGCCCCGCTTTCAAGTCCTCTTGGCAGCCTTACTTCAGTCTATTTTTGGACGATAGCTGTCATTTATAACTCTGCAGGTTTGTGAATTACAGTGCCCCTGAGCTCCTTTCTTCAACTTGCTTTCTTGTGACCTGGCCGCAACACCGCAGGATGGCTTCAGGCCCTAATTTGGTTCCGGCACGGCACGCTGAGCCTTTGGTTATTTCCTCTTCCTGGTGGGAAATGAGAGTTAAATTTGCCCGTCCAGACACCTCCAGCTAGTCTCTCATTGGTTCTCGCTATTCCTGTTCATCTTCCGCAGAAATTGCAAACTGGGCCAAACAGGAGGTTAAAGGCGCTGACTCTCCAAGTGGGGAGAGTGTTAGTAAAGCATCTGGAATGTTGCACCCGAGTACCAGGGGAGGAAAACTGAGACATATTTGAACACGTCTCCCGTTCACATGGTTGATCATACTTGGGTTCCACATGCATGTTTTAGCTGAAGGAAGAATACCTTAAACCTGGGTAGTTGAAACCCGTGGAATGGGTACCATGCAATATGACTTCAAAGGGTCTTCATTTGCTCACCGAACCTCTCCAATCCTATCACTGCTGCGTTTATGCCCCTGTACACATGCTTGATTCTCTTTCGGAGACATAGCAATCCATAGGTTTTAAGATACTTACTAGTCAGGTACATTCTTAGGCGTTTAATATGGGGTGTTGAGTCCATTTCGTTGAGCAAGGAGTAGCTCTTGTCTATTCCATATTTGGCTTAAGGAACTTTATCTGTGCTCATTTCAATCTCTGGTTTTATGCAGCACCCCAACTCACCTTTACCCTTAAGCAAGAATAAGTTGGTTTTCTAAATTTGAGACCCTGTTCTGTTCTGTAATTCAGTTCCTGTGTAGGCAAGTTTACATTCCGTGTATTACTGATATCTTATGATGTTTCTTTTTCTGTGTGACTTATTTCAGTTAGAATCATCATACCTGAATCCACTCATTGTGCTGCTAAGGGCGTGATGACACAGATTTCATTGCTGAGTGATATTGCTTTGTAAGTAAATACCACAACTTCTTTATCCATTTTTCACTTTCTGCGATGTTGAACTTGTACTGTAAACGAGGTTCTTGTAAACAGAGCCGTTCCAAACTTTGGGGTGGCTGTGTCTTTTTGATTTTAATTTCCCTAAGCTATAGGACCATAAGTGGAAGTGCCCTAGGTTCTGTTGCTTTGTTTTTTAGATGTTTCAGGAAACACCATACACTTCTCCCGAGTGGTTGTTGGCAATTTACATCCCGCCCATCAGCATAACAAGGCTCCCAGTTCTCCATGGCCTGTCCTGCCTTTCTGGATTTTACACTTTTTTCAGATGGCCCTTTTGACCGGGGGGAAGTGAGACTTCATTGTAGTGCACATTTCCTTTGCAAGCTTGCTTGGTTGGCCAAAAAGGGCGTATGCGTTTTTTCCTGAATATATTCAGGAAAAAACGCATACGCCCTTTTTGGCCAAGTGCATCATTGTGGACGTTCTGCCTCTTTTCCTATGCTTTCAATGCAATTCCAGTCTACCTCCTGAAATCGGTTTCCTGCAATTCTGCCCCGCTTTCAAGTCCTCTTGGCAGCCTTACTTCAGTCTATTTTTGGACGATAGCTGTCATTTATAACTCTGCAGGTTTGTGAATTATAGTGCCCCTGAGCTCCTTTCTTCAACTCGGTTTCTTTTGAGCTGGCCGCAACACCGCAGGATGGCTTCAGGCCCTAATCTGGTTCCGGTACGGCACGCTGAGCCTTTGGTTATTTCCTCTTCCTGTTGGGAAATGAGAGTTAAATTTGCCTGTCCAGACACCTCCAGCTAGCCTCTCATTGGTTCTCGCTATTCCTGTTCATCTTCCGCAGAAATTGCAAACTGTGCCAAACAGGAGGTTAAAGGGACTGACTCTCCAAGTGGGGAGAGTGTTAGTAAAGCGTCTGGAATGTTGCACCCGAGTACCAGGGGAGGAAAACTGAGACATATTTGAACACGTCTCCCGATCACATGGTTGATCATACTCTAGGTTCCACATGCATGTTTTAGCTGAAGGAAGAATACCTTAAACCTGGAGAGTTGAGACCCGTGTAATGGGTAACATGCAATATGACTTCAAAGGGTCTTCATTTGCTCACCGAACCTCTCCAATCCTATCACTGCTGCGTTTATGCCCCTGTACACATGCTTGATTCTCTTTCGGAGACATAGCAATCCATAGGTTTTAAGATACTTACAAGTCAGGTACATTCTTAGGCGTTTAATATGCGGTGTTGAGTCCATTTCGTTGAGCAAGGAGTAGCTCTTGTCTATTCCATATTTGGCTTAAGGAACTTTATCTGTGCTCATTTCAATCTCTGGTTTTATGCAGCACCCCAACTCACCTTTCCCCTTAAGCAAGCATAAGTTGGTTTTCTAAATTTGAGACCCTGTTCTGTTCTGTAATTCAGTTCCTGTGTAGCCAAGTTTCCATTCCGTGTATTACTGATATCTTATGATGTTTCTTTTTCTGTGTGACTTATTTCAGTTAGAATCATCATACCTGAATCCACTCATTGTGCTGCTAAGGGCCTGATGACATAGATTTCATTGCTGAGTGATATTGCTTTGTAAGTGAATACCACAACTTCTTTATCCATTTTTCACTTTCTGCGATGTTGAACTTGTACTGTAAACGAGGTTCTTGTAAACAGAGCCGTTCCAAACTTTGGGGTGGCTGTGTCTTTTTGATTTTAATTTCCCTAAGCTATAGGACCATAAGTGGAAGTGCCCTAGGTTCTGTTGCTTTGTTTTTTAGATGTTTCAGGAAACACCATACACTTCTCCCGAGTGGTTGTTGGCAATTTACATCCCGCCCATCAGCATAACAAGGCTCCCAGTTCTCCATGGCCTGTCCTGCCTTTCTGGATTTTACACTTTTTTCAGATGGCCCTTTTGACCGGGGGGAAGTGAGACTTCATTGTAGTGCACATTTCCTTTGCAAGCTTGCTTGGTTGGCCAAAAAGGGCGTATGCGTTTTTTCCTGAATATATTCAGGAAAAAACGCATACGCCCTTTTTGGCCAAGTGCATCATTGTGGACGTTCTGCCTCCTTTCCTATGCTTTCAATGCAATTCCAGTCTACCTCCTGAAATCGGTTTCCTGCAATTCTGCCCCGCTTTCAAGTCCACTTGGCAGCCTTACTTCAGTCTATTTTTGGACGATAGCTGTCATTTATAACTCTGCAGGTTTGTGAATTACAGTGCCCCTGAGCTCCTTTCTTCAACTCGCTTTCTTTTGAGCTGTCCGCAACACCGCAGGATGGCTTCAGGCCCTAATCTGGTTCCGGTACGGAACGCTGAGCCTTTGGTTATTTCCTCTTCCTGGTGGGAAATGAGAGTTAAATTTGCCCGTCCAGACACCTCCAGCTAGCCTCTCATTGGTTCTCGCTATTCCTGTTCATCTTCCGCAGAAATTGCAAACTGTGCCAAACAGGAGGTTAAAGGCGCTGACTCTCCAAGTGGGGAGAGTGTTAGTAAAGCGTCTGGAATGTTGCACCCGAGTACCAGGGGAGGAAAACTGAGACATATTTGAACACGTCTCCCGTTCACATGGTTGATCATACTTGGGTTCCACATGCATGTTTTAGCTGAAGGAAGAATACCTTAAACCTGGAGAGTTGAGACCCGTGTAATGGGTACCATGCAATATGACTTCAAAGGGTCTTCATTTGCTCACCGAACCTCTCCAATCCTATCACTGCTGCGTTTATGCCCCTGTACACATGGTTGATTCTCTTTTGGAGACATAGCAATCCATAGGTTTTACGATACTTACTAGTCAGGTACATTCTTAGGCGTTTAATATGCGGTGTTGAGTCCATTTTGTTGAGCAAGGAGTAGCTCTTGTCTATTCCATATTTGGCCTAAGGAACTTTATCTGTGCTCATTTCAATCTCTGGTATTATGCAGCACCCCAACTCACCTTTATCCTTAAGCAAGCATAAGTTGGTTTTCTAAATTTGAGACCCTGTTCTGTTCTGTAATTCAGTTCCTGTGTAGGCAAGTTTACATTCCGTGTATTACTGATATCTTATGATGTTTCTTTTTCTGTGTGACTTATTTCAGTTAGAATCATCATACCTGAATCCACTCATTGTGTTGCTAAGGGCCTGATGACATAGATTTCATTGCTGAGTGATATTGCATTGTAAGTAAATACCACAACTTCTTTATCCATTTTTCACTTTCTGCGATGTTGAACTTGTACTGTAAACGAGGTTCTTGTAAACAGAGGCGTCCCAAACTTTGGGGTGGCTGTGTCTTTTTGATTTTAATTTCCCTAAGCTATAGGACCATAAGTGGCAGTGCCCTAGGCTCTGTTGCTTTGTTTTTTAGATGTTTCAGGAAACACCATACACTTCTCCCGAGTGTCTGTTGGCAATTTACATCCCGCCCATCAGCATAACAAGGCTCCCAGTTCTCCATGGCCTGTCCTGCCTTTCTGGATTTTACACTTTTTTCAGATGGCTCTTTTGACCGGGCGGAAGTGAGACTTCATTGTAGTGCAGATTTCCTTTGCAAGCTTGCTTGGTTGGCCAAAAAGGGCGTATGCGTTTTTTCCTGAATATATTCAGGAAAAAACGCATACGCCCTTTTTGGCCAAGTGCATCATTGTGGACGTTCTGCCTCTTTTCCTATGCTTTCAATGCAATTCCAGTCTACCTCCTGAAATCGGTTTCCTGCAATTCTGCCCCGCTTTCAAGTCCTCTTGGCAGCCTTACTTCAGTCTATTTTTGGACGATAGCTGTCATTTATAACTCTGCAGGTTTGTGAATTACAGTGCCCCTGAGCTCCTTTCTTCAACTCGCTTTCTTGTGACCTGGCCGCAACACCGCAGGATGGCTTCAGGCCCTAATCTGGTTCCGGCCCGGCATGCTGAGCCTTTGGTTAATTCCTCTTCCTGGTGGGAAATGAGAGTTAAATTTGCCCGTCCAGACACCTGCAGCTAGCCTCTCATTGGTTCTCGCTATTCCTGTTCATCTTCCGCAGAAATTGCAAACTGGGCCAAACAGGAGGTTAAAGGGACTGACTCTCCAAGTGGGGAGAGTGTTAGTAAAGCGTCTGGAATGTTGCACCCGAGTACCAGGGGAGGAAAACTGAGACATATTTGAACACGTCTCCCGATCACATGGTTGATCATACTCTAGGTTCCACATGCATGTTTTAGCTGAAGGAAGAATACCTTAAACCTGGGTAGTTGAAACCCGTGGAATGGGTACCATGCAATATGACTTCAAAGGGTCTTCATTTGCTCACCGAACCTCTCCAATCCTATCACTGCTGCGTTTATGCCCCTGTACACATGCTTGATTCTCTTTCGGAGACATAGCAATACATAGGTTTTAAGATACTTACAAGTCAGGTACATTCTTAGGCGTTTAATATGCGGTGTTGAGTCCATTTCGTTGAGCAAGGAGTAGATCTTGTCTATTCCATATTTGGCTTAAGGAACTTTATCTGTGCTCATTTCAATCTCTGGTTTTATGCAGCACCCCAACTCACCTTTACCCTTAAGCAAGCATAAGTTGGTTTTCTAAATTTGAGACCCTGTTCTGTTCTGTAATTCAGTTCCTGTGTAGCCAAGTTTCCATTCCGTGTATTACTGATATCTTATGATGTTTCTTTTTCTGTGTGACTTATTTCAGTTAGAATCATCATACCTGAATCCACTCATTGTGCTGCTAAGGGCCTGATGACATAGATTTCATTGCTGAGTGATATTGCTTTGTAAGTGAATACCACAACTTCTTTATCCATTTTTCACTTTCTGCGATGTTGAACTTGTACTGTAAACGAGGTTCTTGTAAACAGAGCCGTTCCAAACTTTGGGGTGGCTGTGTCTTTTTGATTTTAATTTCCCTAAGCTATAGGACCATAAGTGGAAGTGCCCTAGGCTCTGTTGCTTTGTTTTTTCGATGTTTCAGGAAACACCATACACTTCTCCCAAGTGTCTGTTGGCAATTTACATCCCACCCATCAGCATAACAAGGCTCCCAGTTCTCAATGGCCTGTTGCCTTTCTGGATTTTACACTTTTTTCAGATGGCCCTTTTGACCGGGGGGAAGTGAGACTTCATTGTAGTGCAGATTTTCTTTGCAAGCTTGCTTGGTTGGCCAAAAAGGGCGTATGCGTTTTTTCCTGAATATATTCAGGAAAAAACGCATACGCCCTTTTTGGCCAAGTGCATCATTGTGGACGTTCTGCCTCTTTTCCTATGCTTTCAATGCAATTCCAGTCTACCTCCTGAAATCGGTTTCCTGCAATTCTGCCCCGCTTTCAAGTCCTCTTGGCAGCCTTACTTCAGTCTATTTTTGGACGATAGCTGTCATTTATAACTCTGCAGGTTTGTGAATTACAGTGCCCCTGAGCTCCTTTCTTCAACTCGGTTTCTTTTGAGCTGGCCGCAACACCGCAGGATGGCTTCAGGCCCTAATCTGGTTCTGGTACGGCACGCTGAGCCTTTGGTTATTTCCTCTTCCTGGTGGGAAATGAGAGTTAAATTTGCCCGTCCAGACACCTCCAGCTAGCCTCTCATTGGTTCTCGCTATTCCTGTTCATCTTCCGCAGAAATTGCAAACTGTGCCAAACAGGAGGTTAAAGGCGCTGACTCTCCAAGTGGGGAGAGTGTTAGTAAAGCGTCTGGAATGTTGCACCCGAGTACCAGGGTACGAAAACTGAGACATATTTGAACACGTCTCCCGATCACATGGTTGATCATACGCTGGGTTCCACATGCATATTTTAGCTGAAGGAAGAATACCTAAAACCTGGGTAGTTGAAACCCGTGGAATGGGTACCATGCAATATGACTTCAAAGGGTCTTCATTTGCTCACCGAACCTCTCCAATCCTATCACTGCTGCTTTTATGCCCCTGTACACATGCTTGATTCTCTTTCGGAGACATAGCAATCCATAGGTTTTAAGATACTTACTAGTCAGGTACATTCTTAGGCGTTTAATATGCAGTGTTGAGTCCATTTCGTTGAGCAAGGAGTAGCTCTTGTCTATTCCATATTTGACTTAAGGAACTTTATCTGTGCTCATTTCAATCTCTGGTTTTATGCAGCACCCCAACTCACCTTTACCCTTAAGCAAGCATAAGTTGGTTTTCTAAATTTGAGACCCTGTTCTGTTCTGTAATTCAGTTCCTGTGTAGCCAAGTTTACATTCCGTGTATTACTGATATCTTATGATGTTTCTTTTTCTGTGTGACTTACTTCAGTTAGAATCATCATACGTGAATCCACTCATTGTGCTGCTAAGGGCCTGATGACACAGATTTCATTGCTGAGTGATATTGCTTTGTAAGTAAATACCACAACTTCTTTATCCATTTTTCACTTTCTGCGATGTTGAACTTGTACTGTAAACGAGGTTCTTGTAAACAGAGCCGTTCCAAACTTTGGGGTGGCTGTGTCTTTTTGATTTTAATTTCCCTAAGCTATAGGACCATAAGTGGCAGTGCCCTAGGCTCTGTTGCTTTGTTTTTTAGATGTTTCAGGAAACACCATACACTTCTCCCGAGTGGTTGTTGGCAATTTACATCCCGCCCATCAGCATAACAAGGCTCCCAGTTCTCCATGGCCTGTCCTGCCTTTCTGGATTTTACACTTTTTTCAGATGGCCCTTTTGACCGGGGGGAAGTGAGACTTCATTGTAGTGCACATTTCCTTTGCAAGCTTGCTTGGTTGGCCAAAAAGGGCGTATGCGTTTTTTCCTGAATATATTCAGGAAAAAACGCATACGCCCTTTTTGGCCAAGTGCATCATTGTGGACGTTCTGCCTCTTTTCCTATGCTTTCAATGCAATTCCAGTCTACCTCCTGAAATCGGTTTCCTGCAATTCTGCCCCGCTTTCAAGTCCTCTTGGCAGCCTTACTTCAGTATATTTTTGGACGATAGCTGTCATTTATAACTCTGCAGGTTTGTGAATTACAGTGCCCCTGAGCTCCTTTCTTCAACTCGCTTTCTTTTGAGCTGGCCGCAACACCGCAGGATGGCTTCAGGCCCTAATCTGGTTCCGGTACGGCACGCTGAGCCTTTGGTTATTTCCTCTTCCTGGTGGGAAATGAGAGTTAAATTTGCCCGTCCAGACACCTCCAGCTAGCCTCTCATTGGTTCTCGCTATTCCTGTTCATCTTCCGCAGAAATTGCAAACTGTGCCAAACAGGAGGTTAAAGGCGCTGACTCTCCAAGTGGGGAGAGTGTTAGTAAAGCGTCTGGAATGTTGCACCCGAGTACCAGGGGAGGAAAACTGAAACATATTTGAACACGTCTCCCGATCACATGGTTGATCATACGCTGGGTTCCACATGCATATTTTAGCTGAAGGAAGAATACCTAAAACCTGGGTAGTTGAAACCCGTGGAATGGGTACCATGCAATATGACTTCAAAGGGTCTTCATTTGCTCACCGAACCTCTCCAATCCTATCACTGCTGCGTTTATGCCCCTGTACACATGCTTGATTCTCTTTCGGAGACATAGCAATCCATAGGTTTTACGATACTTACTAGTCAGGTACATTCTTAGGCGTTTAATATGCGGTGTTGAGTCCATTTCGTTGAGCAAGGAGTAGCTCTTGTCTATTCCATATTTGGCCTAAGGAACTTTATCTGTGCTCATTTCAATCTCTGGTTTTATGCAGCACCCCAACTCACCTTTACCCTTAAGCAAGCATAACTTGGTTTTCTAAATTTGAGACCCTGTTCTGTTTTGGAATGCAGTTCCTGTGTAGCCAAGTTTACATTCCGTGTATTAGTGATATCTTATGATGTTTCTTTTTCTGTGTGACTTATTTCAGTTAGAATCATCGTACCTGAATCCACTCATTATGCTGCTACGGGCCTGATGACATAGATTTCATTGCTGAGTGATACTGCATTGTACGTAAGTACCACAAGTTCTTTATCCATTTTTCACTTTCTGTGATATTGAACTTGTACGGTAAACGAGGTTCTTGTAAACAGAGGCGTCCCAAACTTTGGGGTGGCTGTGTCTTTTTGATTTTAATTTCCCTAAGCTATAGGACCATAAGTGGAAGTGCCCTAGGCTCTGTTGCTTTGTTTTTTAGATGTTTCAGGAAACACCATACACTTCTCCCGAGTGGTTGTTGGCAATTTACATCCCGCCCATCAGCATAACAAGGCTCCCAGTTCTCCATGGCCTGTCCTGCGTTTCTGGATTTTACACTTTTTTCAGATGGCCCTTTTGACCGGGGGGAAGTGAGCCTTCATTGTAGTGCAGATTTCCTTTGCAAGCTTGCTTGGTTGGCCAAAAAGGGCGTATGCGTTTTTTCCTGAATATATTCAGGAAAAAACGCATACGCCCTTTTTGGCCAAGTGCATCATTGTGGACGTTCTGCCTCTTTTCCTATGCTTTCAATGCAATTCCAGTCTACCTCCTGAAATCGGTTTCCTGCAATTCTGCCCCGCTTTCAAGTCCTCTTGGCAGCCTTACTTCAGTCTATTTTTGGACGATAGCTGTCATTTATAACTCTGCAGGTTTGTGAATTACAGTGCCCCTGAGCTCCTTTCTTCAACTTGCTTTCTTGTGACCTGGCCGCAACACCGCAGGATGGCTTCAGGCCCTAATTTGGTTCCGGCACGGCACGCTGAGCCTTTGGTTATTTCCTCTTCCTGGTGGGAAATGAGAGTTAAATTTGCCCGTCCAGACACCTCCAGCTAGTCTCTCATTGGTTCTCGCTATTCCTGTTCATCTTCCGCAGAAATTGCAAACTGGGCCAAACAGGAGGTTAAAGGCGCTGACTCTCCAAGTGGGGAGAGTGTTAGTAAAGCATCTGGAATGTTGCACCCGAGTACCAGGGGAGGAAAACTGAGACATATTTGAACACGTCTCCCGTTCACATGGTTGATCATACTTGGGTTCCACATGCATGTTTTAGCTGAAGGAAGAATACCTTAAACCTGGGTAGTTGAAACCCGTGGAATGGGTACCATGCAATATGACTTCAAAGGGTCTTCATTTGCTCACCGAACCTCTCCAATCCTATCACTGCTGCGTTTATGCCCCTGTACACATGCTTGATTCTCTTTCGGAGACATAGCAATCCATAGGTTTTAAGATACTTACTAGTCAGGTACATTCTTAGGCGTTTAATATGGGGTGTTGAGTCCATTTCGTTGAGCAAGGAGTAGCTCTTGTCTATTCCATATTTGGCTTAAGGAACTTTATCTGTGCTCATTTCAATCTCTGGTTTTATGCAGCACCCCAACTCACCTTTACCCTTAAGCAAGAATAAGTTGGTTTTCTAAATTTGAGACCCTGTTCTGTTCTGTAATTCAGTTCCTGTGTAGGCAAGTTTACATTCCGTGTATTACTGATATCTTATGATGTTTCTTTTTCTGTGTGACTTATTTCAGTTAGAATCATCATACCTGAATCCACTCATTGTGCTGCTAAGGGCGTGATGACACAGATTTCATTGCTGAGTGATATTGCTTTGTAAGTAAATACCACAACTTCTTTATCCATTTTTCACTTTCTGCGATGTTGAACTTGTACTGTAAACGAGGTTCTTGTAAACAGAGCCGTTCCAAACTTTGGGGTGGCTGTGTCTTTTTGATTTTAATTTCCCTAAGCTATAGGACCATAAGTGGAAGTGCCCTAGGTTCTGTTGCTTTGTTTTTTAGATGTTTCAGGAAACACCATACACTTCTCCCGAGTGGTTGTTGGCAATTTACATCCCGCCCATCAGCATAACAAGGCTCCCAGTTCTCCATGGCCTGTCCTGCCTTTCTGGATTTTACACTTTTTTCAGATGGCCCTTTTGACCGGGGGGAAGTGAGACTTCATTGTAGTGCACATTTCCTTTGCAAGCTTGCTTGGTTGGCCAAAAAGGGCGTATGCGTTTTTTCCTGAATATATTCAGGAAAAAACGCATACGCCCTTTTTGGCCAAGTGCATCATTGTGGACGTTCTGCCTCTTTTCCTATGCTTTCAATGCAATTCCAGTCTACCTCCTGAAATCGGTTTCCTGCAATTCTGCCCCGCTTTCAAGTCCTCTTGGCAGCCTTACTTCAGTCTATTTTTGGACGATAGCTGTCATTTATAACTCTGCAGGTTTGTGAATTATAGTGCCCCTGAGCTCCTTTCTTCAACTCGGTTTCTTTTGAGCTGGCCGCAACACCGCAGGATGGCTTCAGGCCCTAATCTGGTTCCGGTACGGCACGCTGAGCCTTTGGTTATTTCCTCTTCCTGTTGGGAAATGAGAGTTAAATTTGCCTGTCCAGACACCTCCAGCTAGCCTCTCATTGGTTCTCGCTATTCCTGTTCATCTTCCGCAGAAATTGCAAACTGTGCCAAACAGGAGGTTAAAGGGACTGACTCTCCAAGTGGGGAGAGTGTTAGTAAAGCGTCTGGAATGTTGCACCCGAGTACCAGGGGAGGAAAACTGAGACATATTTGAACACGTCTCCCGATCACATGGTTGATCATACTCTAGGTTCCACATGCATGTTTTAGCTGAAGGAAGAATACCTTAAACCTGGAGAGTTGAGACCCGTGTAATGGGTAACATGCAATATGACTTCAAAGGGTCTTCATTTGCTCACCGAACCTCTCCAATCCTATCACTGCTGCGTTTATGCCCCTGTACACATGCTTGATTCTCTTTCGGAGACATAGCAATCCATAGGTTTTAAGATACTTACAAGTCAGGTACATTCTTAGGCGTTTAATATGCGGTGTTGAGTCCATTTCGTTGAGCAAGGAGTAGCTCTTGTCTATTCCATATTTGGCTTAAGGAACTTTATCTGTGCTCATTTCAATCTCTGGTTTTATGCAGCACCCCAACTCACCTTTCCCCTTAAGCAAGCATAAGTTGGTTTTCTAAATTTGAGACCCTGTTCTGTTCTGTAATTCAGTTCCTGTGTAGCCAAGTTTCCATTCCGTGTATTACTGATATCTTATGATGTTTCTTTTTCTGTGTGACTTATTTCAGTTAGAATCATCATACCTGAATCCACTCATTGTGCTGCTAAGGGCCTGATGACATAGATTTCATTGCTGAGTGATATTGCTTTGTAAGTGAATACCACAACTTCTTTATCCATTTTTCACTTTCTGCGATGTTGAACTTGTACTGTAAACGAGGTTCTTGTAAACAGAGCCGTTCCAAACTTTGGGGTGGCTGTGTCTTTTTGATTTTAATTTCCCTAAGCTATAGGACCATAAGTGGAAGTGCCCTAGGTTCTGTTGCTTTGTTTTTTAGATGTTTCAGGAAACACCATACACTTCTCCCGAGTGGTTGTTGGCAATTTACATCCCGCCCATCAGCATAACAAGGCTCCCAGTTCTCCATGGCCTGTCCTGCCTTTCTGGATTTTACACTTTTTTCAGATGGCCCTTTTGACCGGGGGGAAGTGAGACTTCATTGTAGTGCACATTTCCTTTGCAAGCTTGCTTGGTTGGCCAAAAAGGGCGTATGCGTTTTTTCCTGAATATATTCAGGAAAAAACGCATACGCCCTTTTTGGCCAAGTGCATCATTGTGGACGTTCTGCCTCCTTTCCTATGCTTTCAATGCAATTCCAGTCTACCTCCTGAAATCGGTTTCCTGCAATTCTGCCCCGCTTTCAAGTCCACTTGGCAGCCTTACTTCAGTCTATTTTTGGACGATAGCTGTCATTTATAACTCTGCAGGTTTGTGAATTACAGTGCCCCTGAGCTCCTTTCTTCAACTCGCTTTCTTTTGAGCTGGCCGCAACACCGCAGGATGGCTTCAGGCCCTAATCTGGTTCCGGTACGGAACGCTGAGCCTTTGGTTATTTCCTCTTCCTGGTGGGAAATGAGAGTTAAATTTGCCCGTCCAGACACCTCCAGCTAGCCTCTCATTGGTTCTCGCTATTCCTGTTCATCTTCCGCAGAAATTGCAAACTGTGCCAAACAGGAGGTTAAAGGCGCTGACTCTCCAAGTGGGGAGAGTGTTAGTAAAGCGTCTGGAATGTTGCACCCGAGTACCAGGGGAGGAAAACTGAGACATATTTGAACACGTCTCCCGTTCACATGGTTGATCATACTTGGGTTCCACATGCATGTTTTAGCTGAAGGAAGAATACCTTAAACCTGGAGAGTTGAGACCCGTGTAATGGGTACCATGCAATATGACTTCAAAGGGTCTTCATTTGCTCACCGAACCTCTCCAATCCTATCACTGCTGCGTTTATGCCCCTGTACACATGGTTGATTCTCTTTTGGAGACATAGCAATCCATAGGTTTTACGATACTTACTAGTCAGGTACATTCTTAGGCGTTTAATATGCGGTGTTGAGTCCATTTTGTTGAGCAAGGAGTAGCTCTTGTCTATTCCATATTTGGCCTAAGGAACTTTATCTGTGCTCATTTCAATCTCTGGTATTATGCAGCACCCCAACTCACCTTTATCCTTAAGCAAGCATAAGTTGGTTTTCTAAATTTGAGACCCTGTTCTGTTCTGTAATTCAGTTCCTGTGTAGCCAAGTTTACATTCCGTGTATTACTGATATCTTATGATGTTTCTTTTTCTGTGTGACTTATTTCAGTTAGAATCATCATACCTGAATCCACTCATTGTGTTGCTAAGGGCCTGATGACATAGATTTCATTGCTGAGTGATATTGCATTGTAAGTAAATACCACAACTTCTTTATCCATTTTTCACTTTCTGCGATGTTGAACTTGTACTGTAAACGAGGTTCTTGTAAACAGAGGCGTCCCAAACTTTGGGGTGGCTGTGTCTTTTTGATTTTAATTTCCCTAAGCTATAGGACCATAAGTGGCAGTGCCCTAGGCTCTGTTGCTTTGTTTTTTAGATGTTTCAGGAAACACCATACACTTCTCCCGAGTGTCTGTTGGCAATTTACATCCCGCCCATCAGCATAACAAGGCTCCCAGTTCTCCATGGCCTGTCCTGCCTTTCTGGATTTTACACTTTTTTCAGATGGCTCTTTTGACCGGGCGGAAGTGAGACTTCATTGTAGTGCAGATTTCCTTTGCAAGCTTGCTTGGTTGGCCAAAAAGGGCGTATGCGTTTTTTCCTGAATATATTCAGGAAAAAACGCATACGCCCTTTTTGGCCAAGTGCATCATTGTGGACGTTCTGCCTCTTTTCCTATGCTTTCAATGCAATTCCAGTCTACCTCCTGAAATCGGTTTCCTGCAATTCTGCCCCGCTTTCAAGTCCTCTTGGCAGCCTTACTTCAGTCTATTTTTGGACGATAGCTGTCATTTATAACTCTGCAGGTTTGTGAATTACAGTGCCCCTGAGCTCCTTTCTTCAACTCGCTTTCTTGTGACCTGGCCGCAACACCGCAGGATGGCTTCAGGCCCTAATCTGGTTCCGGCCCGGCATGCTGAGCCTTTGGTTAATTCCTCTTCCTGGTGGGAAATGAGAGTTAAATTTGCCCGTCCAGACACCTGCAGCTAGCCTCTCATTGGTTCTCGCTATTCCTGTTCATCTTCCGCAGAAATTGCAAACTGGGCCAAACAGGAGGTTAAAGGGACTGACTCTCCAAGTGGGGAGAGTGTTAGTAAAGCGTCTGGAATGTTGCACCCGAGTACCAGGGGAGGAAAACTGAGACATATTTGAACACGTCTCCCGATCACATGGTTGATCATACTCTAGGTTCCACATGCATGTTTTAGCTGAAGGAAGAATACCTTAAACCTGGGTAGTTGAAACCCGTGGAATGGGTACCATGCAATATGACTTCAAAGGGTCTTCATTTGCTCACCGAACCTCTCCAATCCTATCACTGCTGCGTTTATGCCCCTGTACACATGCTTGATTCTCTTTCGGAGACATAGCAATACATAGGTTTTAAGATACTTACAAGTCAGGTACATTCTTAGGCGTTTAATATGCGGTGTTGAGTCCATTTCGTTGAGCAAGGAGTAGATCTTGTCTATTCCATATTTGGCTTAAGGAACTTTATCTGTGCTCATTTCAATCTCTGGTTTTATGCAGCACCCCAACTCACCTTTACCCTTAAGCAAGCATAAGTTGGTTTTCTAAATTTGAGACCCTGTTCTGTTCTGTAATTCAGTTCCTGTGTAGCCAAGTTTCCATTCCGTGTATTACTGATATCTTATGATGTTTCTTTTTCTGTGTGACTTATTTCAGTTAGAATCATCATACCTGAATCCACTCATTGTGCTGCTAAGGGCCTGATGACATAGATTTCATTGCTGAGTGATATTGCTTTGTAAGTGAATACCACAACTTCTTTATCCATTTTTCACTTTCTGCGATGTTGAACTTGTACTGTAAACGAGGTTCTTGTAAACAGAGCCGTTCCAAACTTTGGGGTGGCTGTGTCTTTTTGATTTTAATTTCCCTAAGCTATAGGACCATAAGTGGAAGTGCCCTAGGCTCTGTTGCTTTGTTTTTTCGATGTTTCAGGAAACACCATACACTTCTCCCAAGTGTCTGTTGGCAATTTACATCCCACCCATCAGCATAACAAGGCTCCCAGTTCTCAATGGCCTGTTGCCTTTCTGGATTTTACACTTTTTTCAGATGGCCCTTTTGACCGGGGGGAAGTGAGACTTCATTGTAGTGCAGATTTTCTTTGCAAGCTTGCTTGGTTGGCCAAAAAGGGCGTATGCGTTTTTTCCTGAATATATTCAGGAAAAAACGCATACGCCCTTTTTGGCCAAGTGCATCATTGTGGACGTTCTGCCTCTTTTCCTATGCTTTCAATGCAATTCCAGTCTACCTCCTGAAATCGGTTTCCTGCAATTCTGCCCCGCTTTCAAGTCCTCTTGGCAGCCTTACTTCAGTCTATTTTTGGACGATAGCTGTCATTTATAACTCTGCAGGTTTGTGAATTACAGTGCCCCTGAGCTCCTTTCTTCAACTCGGTTTCTTTTGAGCTGGCCGCAACACCGCAGGATGGCTTCAGGCCCTAATCTGGTTCTGGTACGGCACGCTGAGCCTTTGGTTATTTCCTCTTCCTGGTGGGAAATGAGAGTTAAATTTGCCCGTCCAGACACCTCCAGCTAGCCTCTCATTGGTTCTCGCTATTCCTGTTCATCTTCCGCAGAAATTGCAAACTGTGCCAAACAGGAGGTTAAAGGCGCTGACTCTCCAAGTGGGGAGAGTGTTAGTAAAGCGTCTGGAATGTTGCACCCGAGTACCAGGGTACGAAAACTGAGACATATTTGAACACGTCTCCCGATCACATGGTTGATCATACGCTGGGTTCCACATGCATATTTTAGCTGAAGGAAGAATACCTAAAACCTGGGTAGTTGAAACCCGTGGAATGGGTACCATGCAATATGACTTCAAAGGGTCTTCATTTGCTCACCGAACCTCTCCAATCCTATCACTGCTGCGTTTATGCCCCTGTACACATGCTTGATTCTCTTTCGGAGACATAGCAATCCATAGGTTTTAAGATACTTACTAGTCAGGTACATTCTTAGGCGTTTAATATGCGGTGTTGAGTCCATTTCGTTGAGCAAGGAGTAGCTCTTGTCTATTCCATATTTGGCTTAAGGAACTTTATCTGTGCTCATTTCAATCTCTGGTTTTATGCAGCACCCCAACTCACCTTTCCCCTTAAGCAAGCATAAGTTGGTTTTCTAAATTTGAGACCCTGTTCTGTTTTGGAATGCAGTTCCTGTGTAGCCAAGTTTACATTCCGTGTATTAGTGATATCTTATGATGTTTCTTTTTCTGTGTGACTTATTTCAGTTAGAATCATCGTACCTGAATCCACTCATTATGCTGCTACGGGCCTGATGACATAGATTTCATTGCTGAGTGATACTGCATTGTACGTAAGTACCACAAGTTCTTTATCCATTTTTCACTTTCTGTGATATTGAACTTGTACGGTAAACGAGGTTCTTGTAAACAGAGGCGTCCCAAACTTTGGGGTGGCTGTGTCTTTTTGATTTTAATTTCCCTAAGCTATAGGACCATAAGTGGAAGTGCCCTAGGCTCTGTTGCTTTGTTTTTTAGATGTTTCAGGAAACACCATACACTTCTCCCGAGTGGTTGTTGGCAATTTACATCCCGCCCATCAGCATAACAAGGCTCCCAGTTCTCCATGGCCTGTCCTGCCTTTCTGGATTTTACACTTTTTTCAGATGGCCCTTTTGACCGGGGGGAAGTGAGCCTTCATTGTAGTGCAGATTTCCTTTGCAAGCTTGCTTGGTTGGCCAAAAAGGGCGTATGCGTTTTTTCCTGAATATATTCAGGAAAAAACGCATACGCCCTTTTTGGCCAAGTGCATCATTGTGGACGTTCTGCCTCTTTTCCTATGCTTTCAATGCAATTCCAGTCTACCTCCTGAAATCGGTTTCCTGCAATTCTGCCCCGCTTTCAAGTCCTCTTGGCAGCCTTACTTCAGTCTATTTTTGGACGATAGCTGTCATTTATAACTCTGCAGGTTTGTGAATTACAGTGCCCCTGAGCTCCTTTGTTCAACTCGCTTTCTTTTGAGCTGGCCGCAACACCGCAGGATGGCTTCAGGCCCTAATCTGGTTCCGGTACGGCACGCTGAGCCTTTGGTTATTTCCTCTTCCTGGTGGGAAATGAGAGTTAAATTTGCCCGTCCAGACACCTCCAGCTAGCCTCTCATTGGTTCTCGCTATTCCTGTTCATCTTCCGCAGAAATTGCAAACTGGGCCAAACAGGAGGTTAAAGGCGCTGACTCTCCAAGTCGGGAGAGTGTTAGTAAAGCGTCTGGAATGTTGCACCCGAGTACCAGGGGAGGAAAACTGAGACATATTTGAACACGTCTCCCGTTCACATGGTTGATCATACTTGGGTTCCACATGCATGTTTTAGCTGAAGGAAGAATACCTTAAACCTGGAGAGTTGAGACCCGTGTAATGGGTACCATGCAATATGACTTCAAAGGGTCTTCATTTGCTCACCGAACCTCTCCAATCCTATCACTGCTGCGTTTATGCCCCTGTACACATGCTTGATTCTCTTTCGGAGACATAGCAATCCATAGGTTTTACGATACTTACTAGTCAGGTACATTCTTAGGCGTTTAATATGCGGTGTTGAGTCCATTTCGTTGAGCAAGGAGTAGCTCTTGTCTATTCCATATTTGGCCTAAGGAACTTTATCTGTGCTCATTTCAATCTCTGGTTTTATGCAGCACCCCAACTCACCTTTACCCTTAAGCAAGCATAAGTTGGTTTTCTAAATTTGAGACCCTGTTCTGTTCTGTAATTCAGTTCCTGTGTAGCCAAGTTTACATTCCGTGTATTACTGATATCTTATGATGTTTCTTTTTCTGTGTGACTTATTTCAGTTAGAATCATCATACCTGAATCCACTCATTGTGTTGCTAAGGGCCTGATGACATAGATTTCATTGCTGAGTGATATTGCATTGTAAGTAAATACCACAACTTCTTTATCCATTTTTCACTTTCTGCGATGTTGAACTTGTACTGTAAACGAGGTTCTTGTAAACAGAGGTGTCCCAAACTTTGGGGTGGCTGTGTCTTTTTGATTTTAATTTCCCTAAGCTATAGGACCATAAGTGGCAGTGCCCTAGGCTCTGTTGCTTTGTTTTTTAGATGTTTCAGGAAACACCATACACTTCTCCCGAGTGTCTGTTGGCAATTTACATCCCGCCCATCAGCATAACAAGGCTCCCAGTTCTCCATGGCCTGTCCTGCCTTTCTGGATTTTACACTTTTTTCAGATGGCTCTTTTGACCGGGGGGAAGTGAGACTTCATTGTAGTGCAGATTTCCTTTGCAAGCTTGCTTGGTTGGCCAAAAAGGGCGTATGCGTTTTTTCCTGAATATATTCAGGAAAAAACGCATACGCCCTTTTTGGCCAAGTGCATCATTGTGGACGTTCTGCCTCTTTTCCTATGCTTTCAATGCAATTCCAGTCTACCTCCTGAAATCGGTTTCCTGCAATTCTGCCCCGCTTTCAAGTCCTCTTGGCAGCCTTACTTCAGTCTATTTTTGGACGATAGCTGTCATTTATAACTCTGCAGGTTTGTGAATTACAGTGCCCCTGAGCTCCTTTCTTCAACTCGCTTTCTTGTGACCTGGCCGCAACACCGCAGGATGGCTTCAGGCCCTAATCTGGTTCCGGTACGGCACGCTGAGCCTTTGGTTATTTCCTCTTCCTGGTGGGAAATGAGAGTTAAATTTGCCCGTCCAGACACCTCCAGCTAGCCTCTCATTGGTTCTCGCTATTCCTGTTCATCTTCCGCAGAAATTGCAAACTGTGCCAAACAGGAGGTTAAAGGGACTGACTCTCCAAGTGGGGAGAGTGTTAGTAAAGCGTCTGGAATGTTGCACCCGAGTACCAGGGGAGGAAAACTGAGACATATTTGAACACGTCTCCCGATCACATGGTTGATCATACTCTAGGTTCCACATGCATGTTTTAGCTGAAGGAAGAATACCTTAAACCTGGAGAGTTGAGACCCGTGTAATGGGTAACATGCAATATGACTTCAAAGGGTCTTCATTTGCTCACCGAACCTCTCCAATCCTATCACTGCTGCGTTTATGCCCCTGTACACATGCTTGATTCTCTTTCGGAGACATAGCAATCCATAGGTTTTAAGATACTTACAAGTCAGGTACATTCTTAGGCGTTTAATATGCGGTGTTGAGTCCATTTCGTTGAGCAAGGAGTAGCTCTTGTCTATTCCATATTTGGCTTAAGGAACTTTATCTGTGCTCATTTCAATCTCTGGTTTTATGCAGCACCCCAACTCACCTTTACCCTTAAGCAAGCATAACTTGGTTTTCTAAATTTGAGACCCTGTTCTGTTCTGTAATTCAGTTCCTGTGTAGCCAAGTTTCCATTCCGTGTATTACCGATATCTTATGATGTTTCTTTTTCTGTGTGACTTATTTCAGTTAGAATCATCATACCTGAATCCACTCATTGTGCTGCTAAGGGCCTGATGACATAGATTTCATTGCTGAGTGATATTGCTTTGTAAGTGAATACCACAACTTCTTTATCCATTTTTCACTTTCTGCGATGTTGAACTTGTACTGTAAACGAGGTTCTTGTAAACAGAGCCGTTCCAAACTTTGGGGTGGCTGTGTCTTTTTGATTTTAATTTCCCTAAGCTATAGGACCATAAGTGGAAGTGCCCTAGGTTCTGTTGCTTTGTTTTTTAGATGTTTCAGGAAACACCATACACTTCTCCCGAGTGGTTGTTGGCAATTTACATCCCGCCCATCAGCATAACAAGGCTCCCAGTTCTCCATGGCCTGTCCTGCCTTTCTGGATTTTACACTTTTTTCAGATGGCCCTTTTGACCGGGGGGAAGTGAGACTTCATTGTAGTGCACATTTCCTTTGCAAGCTTGCTTGGTTGGCCAAAAAGGGCGTATGCGTTTTTTCCTGAATATATTCAGGAAAAAACGCATACGCCCTTTTTGGCCAAGTGCATCATTGTGGACGTTCTGCCTCCTTTCCTATGCTTTCAATGCAATTCCAGTCTACCTCCTGAAATCGGTTTCCTGCAATTCTGCCCCGCTTTCAAGTCCACTTGGCAGCCTTACTTCAGTCTATTTTTGGACGATAGCTGTCATTTATAACTCTGCAGGTTTGTGAATTACAGTGCCCCTGAGCTCCTTTCTTCAACTCGGTTTCTTTTGAGCTGGCCGCAACACCGCAGGATGGCTTCAGGCCCTAATCTGGTTCCGGTACGGAACGCTGAGCCTTTGGTTATTTCCTCTTCCTGGTGGGAAATGAGAGTTAAATTTGCCCGTCCAGACACCTCCAGCTAGCCTCTCATTGGTTCTCGCTATTCCTGTTCATCTTCCGCAGAAATTGCAAACTGGGCCAAACAGGAGGTTAAAGGCGCTGACTCTCCAAGTGGGGAGAGTGTTAGTAAAGCGTCTGGAATGTTGCACCCGAGTACCAGGGGAGGAAAACTGAGACATATTTGAACACGTCTCCCGTTCACATGGTTGATCATACTTGGGTTCCACATGCATGTTTTAGCTGAAGGAAGAATACCTTAAACCTGGAGAGTTGAGACCCGTGTAATGGGTACCATGCAATATGACTTCAAAGGGTCTTCATTTGCTCACCGAACCTCTCCAATCCTATCACTGCTGCGTTTATGCCCCTGTACACATGGTTGATTCTCTTTTGGAGACATAGCAATCCATAGGTTTTACGATACTTACTAGTCAGGTACATTCTTAGGCGTTTAATATGCGGTGTTGAGTCCATTTCGTTGAGCAAGGAGTAGCTCTTGTCTATTCCATATTTGGCCTAAGGAACTTTATCTGTGCTCATTTCAATCTCTGGTATTATGCAGCACCCCAACTCACCTTTATCCTTAAGCAAGCATAAGTTGGTTTTCTAAATTTGAGACCCTGTTCTGTTCTGTAATTCAGTTCCTGTGTAGCCAAGTTTACATTCCGTGTATTACTGATATCTTATGATGTTTCTTTTTCTGTGTGACTTATTTCAGTTAGAATCATCATACCTGAATCCACTCATTGTGTTGCTAAGGGCCTGATGACATAGATTTCATTGCTGAGTGATATTGCATTGTAAGTAAATACCACAACTTCTTTATCCATTTTTCACTTTCTGCGATGTTGAACTTGTACTGTAAACGAGGTTCTTGTAAACAGAGGCGTCCCAAACTTTGGGGTGGCTGTGTCTTTTTGATTTTAATTTCCCTAAGCTATAGGACCATAAGTGGCAGTGCCCTAGGCTCTGTTGCTTTGTTTTTTAGATGTTTCAGGAAACACCATACACTTCTCCCGAGTGTCTGTTGGCAATTTACATCCCGCCCATCAGCATAACAAGGCTCCCAGTTCTCCATGGCCTGTCCTGCCTTTCTGGATTTTACACTTTTTTCAGATGGCTCTTTTGACCGGGGGGAAGTGAGACTTCATTGTAGTGCAGATTTCCTTTGCAAGCTTGCTTGGTTGGCCAAAAAGGGCGTATGCGTTTTTTCCTGAATATATTCAGGAAAAAACGCATACGCCCTTTTTGGCCAAGTGCATCATTGTGGACGTTCTGCCTCTTTTCCTATGCTTTCAATGCAATTCCAGTCTACCTCCTGAAATCGGTTTCCTGCAATTCTGCCCCGCTTTCAAGTCCTCTTGGCAGCCTTACTTCAGTCTATTTTTGGACGATAGCTGTCATTTATAACTCTGCAGGTTTGTGAATTACAGTGCCCCTGAGCTCCTTTCTTCAACTCGCTTTCTTGTGACCTGGCCGCAACACCGCAGGATGGCTTCAGGCCCTAATCTGGTTCCGGCCCGGCATGCTGAGCCTTTGGTTAATTCCTCTTCCTGGTGGGAAATGAGAGTTAAATTTGCCCGTCCAGACACCTGCAGCTAGCCTCTCATTGGTTCTCGCTATTCCTGTTCATCTTCCGCAGAAATTGCAAACTGGGCCAAACAGGAGGTTAAAGGGACTGACTCTCCAAGTGGGGAGAGTGTTAGTAAAGCGTCTGGAATGTTGCACCCGAGTACCAGGGGAGGAAAACTGAGACATATTTGAACACGTCTCCCGATCACATGGTTGATCATACTCTAGGTTCCACATGCATGTTTTAGCTGAAGGAAGAATACCTTAAACCTGGGTAGTTGAAACCCGTGGAATGGGTACCATGCAATATGACTTCAAAGGGTCTTCATTTGCTCACCGAACCTCTCCAATCCTATCACTGCTGCGTTTATGCCCCTGTACACATGCTTGATTCTCTTTCGGAGACATAGCAATACATAGGTTTTAAGATACTTACAAGTCAGGTACATTCTTAGGCGTTTAATATGCGGTGTTGAGTCCATTTCGTTGAGCAAGGAGTAGATCTTGTCTATTCCATATTTGGCTTAAGGAACTTTATCTGTGCTCATTTCAATCTCTGGTTTTATGCAGCACCCCAACTCACCTTTACCCTTAAGCAAGCATAAGTTGGTTTTCTAAATTTGAGACCCTGTTCTGTTCTGTAATTCAGTTCCTGTGTAGCCAAGTTTCCATTCCGTGTATTACTGATATCTTATGATGTTTCTTTTTCTGTGTGACTTATTTCAGTTAGAATCATCATACCTGAATCCACTCATTGTGCTGCTAAGGGCCTGATGACATAGATTTCATTGCTGAGTGATATTGCTTTGTAAGTGAATACCACAACTTCTTTATCCATTTTTCACTTTCTGCGATGTTGAACTTGTACTGTAAACGAGGTTCTTGTAAACAGAGCCGTTCCAAACTTTGGGGTGGCTGTGTCTTTTTGATTTTAATTTCCCTAAGCTATAGGACCATAAGTGGAAGTGCCCTAGGCTCTGTTGCTTTGTTTTTTCGATGTTTCAGGAAACACCATACACTTCTCCCAAGTGTCTGTTGGCAATTTACATCCCACCCATCAGCATAACAAGGCTCCCAGTTCTCAATGGCCTGTTGCCTTTCTGGATTTTACACTTTTTTCAGATGGCCCTTTTGACCGGGGGGAAGTGAGACTTCATTGTAGTGCAGATTTTCTTTGCAAGCTTGCTTGGTTGGCCAAAAAGGGCGTATGCGTTTTTTCCTGAATATATTCAGGAAAAAACGCATACGCCCTTTTTGGCCAAGTGCATCATTGTGGACGTTCTGCCTCTTTTCCTATGCTTTCAATGCAATTCCAGTCTACCTCCTGAAATCGGTTTCCTGCAATTCTGCCCCGCTTTCAAGTCCTCTTGGCAGCCTTACTTCAGTCTATTTTTGGACGATAGCTGTCATTTATAACTCTGCAGGTTTGTGAATTACAGTGCCCCTGAGCTCCTTTCTTCAACTCGGTTTCTTTTGAGCTGGCCGCAACACCGCAGGATGGCTTCAGGCCCTAATCTGGTTCTGGTACGGCACGCTGAGCCTTTGGTTATTTCCTCTTCCTGGTGGGAAATGAGAGTTAAATTTGCCCGTCCAGACACCTCCAGCTAGCCTCTCATTGGTTCTCGCTATTCCTGTTCATCTTCCGCAGAAATTGCAAACTGTGCCAAACAGGAGGTTAAAGGCGCTGACTCTCCAAGTGGGGAGAGTGTTAGTAAAGCGTCTGGAATGTTGCACCCGAGTACCAGGGTACGAAAACTGAGACATATTTGAACACGTCTCCCGATCACATGGTTGATCATACGCTGGGTTCCACATGCATATTTTAGCTGAAGGAAGAATACCTAAAACCTGGGTAGTTGAAACCCGTGGAATGGGTACCATGCAATATGACTTCAAAGGGTCTTCATTTGCTCACCGAACCTCTCCAATCCTATCACTGCTGCGTTTATGCCCCTGTACACATGCTTGATTCTCTTTCGGAGACATAGCAATCCATAGGTTTTAAGATACTTACTAGTCAGGTACATTCTTAGGCGTTTAATATGCGGTGTTGAGTCCATTTCGTTGAGCAAGGAGTAGCTCTTGTCTATTCCATATTTGGCTTAAGGAACTTTATCTGTGCTCATTTCAATCTCTGGTTTTATGCAGCACCCCAACTCACCTTTCCCCTTAAGCAAGCATAAGTTGGTTTTCTAAATTTGAGACCCTGTTCTGTTTTGGAATGCAGTTCCTGTGTAGCCAAGTTTACATTCCGTGTATTAGTGATATCTTATGATGTTTCTTTTTCTGTGTGACTTATTTCAGTTAGAATCATCGTACCTGAATCCACTCATTATGCTGCTACGGGCCTGATGACATAGATTTCATTGCTGAGTGATACTGCATTGTACGTAAGTACCACAAGTTCTTTATCCATTTTTCACTTTCTGTGATATTGAACTTGTACGGTAAACGAGGTTCTTGTAAACAGAGGCGTCCCAAACTTTGGGGTGGCTGTGTCTTTTTGATTTTAATTTCCCTAAGCTATAGGACCATAAGTGGAAGTGCCCTAGGCTCTGTTGCTTTGTTTTTTAGATGTTTCAGGAAACACCATACACTTCTCCCGAGTGGTTGTTGGCAATTTACATCCCGCCCATCAGCATAACAAGGCTCCCAGTTCTCCATGGCCTGTCCTGCCTTTCTGGATTTTACACTTTTTTCAGATGGCCCTTTTGACCGGGGGGAAGTGAGCCTTCATTGTAGTGCAGATTTCCTTTGCAAGCTTGCTTGGTTGGCCAAAAAGGGCGTATGCGTTTTTTCCTGAATATATTCAGGAAAAAACGCATACGCCCTTTTTGGCCAAGTGCATCATTGTGGACGTTCTGCCTCTTTTCCTATGCTTTCAATGCAATTCCAGTCTACCTCCTGAAATCGGTTTCCTGCAATTCTGCCCGGCTTTCAAGTCCTCTTGGCAGCCTTACTTCAGTCTATTTTTGGACGATAGCTGTCATTTATAACTCTGCAGGTTTGTGAATTACAGTGCCCCTGAGCTCCTTTGTTCAACTCGCTTTCTTTTGAGCTGGCCGCAACACCGCAGGATGGCTTCAGGCCCTAATCTGGTTCCGGTACGGCACGCTGAGCCTTTGGTTATTTCCTCTTCCTGGTGGGAAATGAGAGTTAAATTTGCCCGTCCAGACACCTCCAGCTAGCCTCTCATTGGTTCTCGCTATTCCTGTTCATCTTCCGCAGAAATTCCAAACTGGGCCAAACAGGAGGTTAAAGGCGCTGACTCTCCAAGTCGGGAGAGTGTTAGTAAAGCGTCTGGAATGTTGCACCCGAGTACCAGGGGAGGAAAACTGAGACATATTTGAACACGTCTCCCGTTCACATGGTTGATCATACTTGGGTTCCACATGCATGTTTTAGCTGAAGGAAGAATACCTTAAACCTGGAGAGTTGAGACCCGTGTAATGGGTACCATGCAATATGACTTCAAAGGGTCTTCATTTGCTCACCGAACCTCTCCAATCCTATCACTGCTGCGTTTATGCCCCTGTACACATGCTTGATTCTCTTTCGGAGACATAGCAATCCATAGGTTTTACGATACTTACTAGTCAGGTACATTCTTAGGCGTTTAATATGCGGTGTTGAGTCCATTTCGTTGAGCAAGGAGTAGCTCTTGTCTATTCCATATTTGGCCTAAGGAACTTTATCTGTGCTCATTTCAATCTCTGGTTTTATGCAGCACCCCAACTCACCTTTACCCTTAAGCAAGCATAAGTTGGTTTTCTAAATTTGAGACCCTGTTCTGTTCTGTAATTCAGTTCCTGTGTAGCCAAGTTTACATTCCGTGTATTACTGATATCTTATGATGTTTCTTTTTCTGTGTGACTTATTTCAGTTAGAATCATCATACCTGAATCCACTCATTGTGTTGCTAAGGGCCTGATGACATAGATTTCATTGCTGAGTGATATTGCATTGTAAGTAAATACCACAACTTCTTTATCCATTTTTCACTTTCTGCGATGTTGAACTTGTACTGTAAACGAGGTTCTTGTAAACAGAGGTGTCCCAAACTTTGGGGTGGCTGTGTCTTTTTGATTTTAATTTCCCTAAGCTATAGGACCATAAGTGGCAGTGCCCTAGGCTCTGTTGCTTTGTTTTTTAGATGTTTCAGGAAACACCATACACTTCTCCCGAGTGTCTGTTGGCAATTTACATCCCGCCCATCAGCATAACAAGGCTCCCAGTTCTCCATGGCCTGTCCTGCCTTTCTGGATTTTACACTTTTTTCAGATGGCTCTTTTGACCGGGGGGAAGTGAGACTTCATTGTAGTGCAGATTTCCTTTGCAAGCTTGCTTGGTTGGCCAAAAAGGGCGTATGCGTTTTTTCCTGAATATATTCAGGAAAAAACGCATACGCCCTTTTTGGCCAAGTGCATCATTGTGGACGTTCTGCCTCTTTTCCTATGCTTTCAATGCAATTCCAGTCTACCTCCTGAAATCGGTTTCCTGCAATTCTGCCCCGCTTTCAAGTCCTCTTGGCAGCCTTACTTCAGTCTATTTTTGGACGATAGCTGTCATTTATAACTCTGCAGGTTTGTGAATTACAGTGCCCCTGAGCTCCTTTCTTCAACTCGCTTTCTTGTGACCTGGCCGCAACACCGCAGGATGGCTTCAGGCCCTAATCTGGTTCCGGTACGGCACGCTGAGCCTTTGGTTATTTCCTCTTCCTGGTGGGAAATGAGAGTTAAATTTGCCCGTCCAGACACCTCCAGCTAGCCTCTCATTGGTTCTCGCTATTCCTGTTCATCTTCCGCAGAAATTGCAAACTGTGCCAAACAGGAGGTTAAAGGGACTGACTCTCCAAGTGGGGAGAGTGTTAGTAAAGCGTCTGGAATGTTGCACCCGAGTACCAGGGGAGGAAAACTGAGACATATTTGAACACGTCTCCCGATCACATGGTTGATCATACTCTAGGTTCCACATGCATGTTTTAGCTGAAGGAAGAATACCTTAAACCTGGAGAGTTGAGACCCGTGTAATGGGTAACATGCAATATGACTTCAAAGGGTCTTCATTTGCTCACCGAACCTCTCCAATCCTATCACTGCTGCGTTTATGCCCCTGTACACATGCTTGATTCTCTTTCGGAGACATAGCAATCCATAGGTTTTAAGATACTTACTAGTCAGGTACATTCTTAGGCGTTTAATATGCGGTGTTGAATCCATTTCGTTGAGCAAGGAGTAGCTCTTGTCTATTCCATATTTGGCTTAAGGACCTTTATCTGTGCTCATTTCAATCTCTGGTTTTATGCAGCACCCCAACTCACCTTTCCCCTTAAGCAAGCATAAGTTGGTTTTCTAAATTTGAGAACCTGTTCTGTTTTGGAATTCAGTTCCTGTGTAGCCAAGTTTCCATTCCGTGTATTACTGATATCTTATGATGTTTCCTTTCTGTGTGACTTATTTCAGTTAGAATCATCGTACATGAATCTACTCATTATGCTGCTACGGGCCTGATGACATAGATTTCATTGCTGAGTGATACTGCATTCTACGTAAGTACCACAAGTTCTTTATCCATTTTTCACTTTCTGTGATATTGAACTTGTACGGTAAACGAGGTTCTTGTAAACGGAGGCGTCCCAAACTTTGGGGTGGCTGTGTCTTTTTGATTTTAATTTCCCTAAGCTATAGGACCATAAGTGGAAGTGCCCTAGGCTCTGTTGCTTTGTTTTTTAGATGTTTCAGGAAACACCATACACTTCTCCCGAGTGGTTGTTGGCAATTTACATCCCGCCCATCAGCATAACAAGGCTCCCAGTTCTCCATGGCCTGTCCTGCCTTTCTGGATTTTACACTTTTTTCAGATGGCCCTTTTGACCGGGGGGAAGTGAGACTTCATTGTAGTGCAGATTTCCTTTGCAAGCTTGCTTGGTTGGCCAAAAAGGGCGTATGCGTTTTTTCCTGAATATATTCAGGAAAAAACGCATACGCCCTTTTTGGCCAAGTGCATCATTGTGGACGTTCTGCCTCTTTTCCTATGCTTTCAATGCAATTCCAGTCTACCTCCTGAAATCGGTTTCCTGCAATTCTGCCCCGCTTTCAAGTCCTCTTGGCAGCCTTACTTCAGTCTATTTTTGGACGATAGCTGTCATTTATAACTCTGCAGGTTTGTGAATTACAGTGCCCCTGAGCTCCTTTCTTCAACTCGCTTTCTTGTGACCTGGCCGCAACACCGCAGGATGGCTTCAGGCCCTAATCTGGTTCCGGCACGGCACGCTGAGCCTTTGGTTATTTCCTCATCCTGGTGGGAAATGAGAGTTAAATTTGCCCGTCCAGACACCTCCAGCTAGTCTCTCATTGGTTCTCGCTATTCCTGTTCATCTTCCGCAGAAATTGCAAACTGGGCCAAACAGGAGGTTAAAGGCGCTGACTCTCCAAGTGGGGAGAGTGTTAGTAAAGCGTCTGGAATGTTGCACCCGAGTACCAGGGGAGGAAAACTGAGACATATTTGAACACGTCTCCCGTTCACACGGTTGATCATACTCTGGGTTCCACCTGCATGTTTTAGCTGAAGGAAGAATACTTTAAACCTGCAGAGTTGAGACCCGTGGAATGGGTCCCATGCAATATGACTTCAAAGGGTCTTCATTTGCTCACCGAACCTCTCCAATCCTATCACTGCTGCGTTTATGCCCCTGTACACACGCTTGATTCTCTTTTGGAGACATAGCAATCCATAGGTTTTAAGATACTTACTAGTCAGGTACATTCTTAGGCGTTTAATATGCGGTGTTGAGTCCATTTCGTTGAGCAAGGAGTAGCTCTTGTCTATTCCATATTTGACTTAAGGAACTTTATCTGTGGTCATTTCAATCTCTGGTTTTATGCAGCACCCCAACTCACCTTTACCCTTAAGCAAGCATAAGTTGGTTTTCTAAATTTGAGACCCTGTTCTGTTCTGTAATTCAGTTCGTGTGGAGCCAAGTTTACATTCCGTGTATTACTGATATCTTATGATGTTTCTTTTTCTGTGTGACTTATTTCAGTTAGAATCATCATACCTGAATCCACTCATTGTGATGCTAAGGGCCTGATGACATAGATTTCATTGCTGAGTGATATTGCTTTGTAAGTAAATACCACAACTTCTTTATCCATTTTTCACTTTCTGCGATGTTGAACTTGTACTGTAAACGAGGTTCTTGTAAACAGAGGCGTCCCAAACTTTGGGGTGGCTGTGTCTTTTTGATTTTAATTTCCCTAAGCTATAGGACCATAAGTGGCAGTGCCCTAGGCTCTGTTGCTTTGTTTTTTAGATGTTTCAGGAAACACCATACACTTCTCCCGAGTGGTTGTTGGCAATTTACATCCCGCCCATCAGCATAACAAGGCTCTCAGTTCTCCATGGCCTGTCCTGCCTTTCTGGATTTTACACTTTTTTCAGATGGCCCTTTTGACCGGGGGGAAGTGAGACTTCATTGTAGTGCAGATTTCCTTTGCAAGCTTGCTTGGTTGGCCAAAAAGGGCGTATGCGTTTTTTCCTGAATATATTCAGGAAAAAACGCATTCGCCCTTTTTGGCCAAGTGCATCATTGTGGACGTTCTGCCTCTTTTCCTATGCTTTCAATGCAATTCCAGTCTACCTCCTGAAATCGGTTTCCTGCAATTCTGCCCCGCTTTCAAGTCCTCTTGGCAGCCTTACTTCAGTCTATTTTTGGACGATAGCTGTCATTTATAACTCTGCAGGTTTGTGAATTACAGTGTCCCTGAGCTCCTTTCTTCAACTCGCTTTCTTGTGACCTGGCCGCAACACCGCAGGATGGCTTCAGGCCCTAATCTGGTTCCGGCCCGGCATGCTGAGCCTTTGGTTAATTCCTCTTCCTGGTGGGAAATGAGAGTTAAATTTGCCCGTCCAGACACCTCCAGCTAGCCTCTCATTGGTTCTCGCTATTCCTGTTCATCTTCCGCAGAAATTGCAAACTGGGCCAAACAGGAGGTTAAAGGGACTGACTCTCCAAGTGGGGAGAGTGTTAGTAAAGCGTCTGGAATGTTGCACCCGAGTACCAGGGGAGGAAAACTGAGACATATTTGAACACGTCTCCCGATCACATGGTTGATCATACTCTAGGTTCCACATGCATGTTTTAGCTGAAGGAAGAATACCTTAAACCTGGGTAGTTGAAACCCGTGGAATGGGTACCATGCAATATGACTTCAAAGGGTCTTCATTTGCTCACCGAACCTCTCCAATCCTATCACTGCTGCGTTTATGCCCCTGTACACATGCTTGATTCTCTTTCGGAGACATAGCTATCCGTAGGTTTTAAGATACTTACTAGTCAGGTACATTCTTAGGCGTTTAATATGCGGTGTTGAGTCCATTTCGTTGAGCAAGGAGTAGCTCTTGTCTATTCCATATTTGGCTTAAGGAACTTTATCTGTGCTCATTTCAATCTCTGGTTTTATGCAGCACCCCAACTCACCTTTCCCCTTAAGCAAGCATAAGTTGGTTTTCTAAATTTGAGACCCTGTTCTGTTCTGTAATTCAGTTCCTGTGTAGCCAAGTTTACATTCCGTGTATTACTGATATCTTATGATGTTTCTATTTCTGTGTGACTTATTTCAGTTAGAATCATCATACCTGAATCCACTCATTGTGCTGCTAAGGGCCTGATGACACAGATTTCATTGCTGAGTGATATTGCTTTGTAAGTAAATACCACAACTTCTTTATCCATTTTTCACTTTCTGCGATGTTGAACTTGTACTGTAAACGAGGTTCTTGTAAACAGAGCCGTTCCAAACTTTGGGGTGGCTGTGTCTTTTTGATTTTAATTTCCCTAAGCTATAGGACCATAAGTGGAAGTGCCCTAGGTTCTGTTGCTTTGTTTTTTAGATGTTTCAGGAAACACCATACACTTCTCCCGAGTGGTTGTTGGCAATTTACATCCCGCCCATCAGCATAACAAGGCTCCCAGTTCTCCATGGCCTGTCCTGCCTTTCTGGATTTTACACTTTTTTCAGATGGCCCTTTTGACCGGGGGGAAGTGAGACTTCATTGTAGTGCAGATTTCCTTTGCAAGCTTGCTTGGTTGGCCAAAAAGGGCGTATGCGTTTTTTCCTGAATATATTCAGGAAAAAACGCATACGCCCTTTTTGGCCAAGTGCATCATTGTGGACGTTCTGCCTCTTTTCCTATGCTTTCAATGCAATTCCAGTCTACCTCCTGAAATCGGTTTCCTGCAATTCTGCCCCGCTTTCAAGTCCTCTTGGCAGCCTTACCTCAGTATATTTTTGGACGATAGCTGTCATTTATAACTCTGCAGGTTTGTGAATTACAGTGCCCCTGAGCTCCTTTCTTCAACTCGCTTTCTTGTGAGCTGGCCGCAACACCGCAGGATGGCTTCAGGCCCTAATCTGCTACCGGCACGGCATGCTGAGCCTTTTGTTATTTCCTCTTCCTGTTGGGAAATGAGAGTTAAATTTGCCCGTCCAGACACCTCCAGCTAGTCTCTCATTGGTTTTCCCTATTCCTGTTCATCTTGCGCAGAAATTGCAAACTGGGCCAAACAGGAGGTTAAAGGCGCTGACTCTCCAAGTGGGGAGAGTGTTAGTAAAGCATCTGGAATGTTGCACCCGAGTACCAGGGTATGAAAACTGAGACATATTTGAACACGTCTCCTGATCACATGGTTGATCATACTCTAGGTTCTACATGCATGTTTTAGCTGAAGGAAGAATACCTTAAACCTGGGTAGTTGAAACCCATGGAATGGGTACCATGCAATATGACTTCAAAGGGTCTTCATTTGCTCACCGAACCTCTCCAATCCTATCACTGCTGCGTTTATGCCCCTGTACACATGCTTGATTCTCTTTCGGAGAGATAGCAATCCATAGGTTTTAAGATACCTACTAGTCAGGTACATACTTAGGCATTTAACATGCGGTGTTGAGTCCATTTCGTTGAGCAAGGAGTAGCTCTTGTCTATTCCGTATTTGGCTTAAGGACCTTTATCTGTGCTCATTTCAATCTCTGGTTTTATGCAGCACCCCAACTCACCTTTCCCCTTAAGCAAGCATAAGTTGGTTTTCTAAATTTGAGAACCTGTTCTGTTTTGGAATTCAGTTCCTGTGTAGCCAAGTTTCCATTCCGTGTATTACTGATATCTTATGATGTTTCCTTTCTGTGTGACTTATTTCAGTTAGAATCATCGTACATGAATCTACTCATTATGCTGCTACGGGCCTGATGACATAGATTTCATTGCTGAGTGATACTGCATTCTACGTAAGTACCACAAGTTCTTTATCCATTTTTCACTTTCTGTGATATTGAACTTGTACGGTAAACGAGGTTCTTGTAAACGGAGGCGTCCCAAACTTTGGGGTGGCTGTGTCTTTTTGATTTTAATTTCCCTAAGCTATAGGACCATAAGTGGAAGTGCCCTAGGCTCTGTTGCTTTGTTTTTTAGATGTTTCAGGAAACACCATACACTTCTCCCGAGTGGTTGTTGGCAATTTACATCCCGCCCATCAGCATAACAAGGCTCCCAGTTCTCCATGGCCTGTCCTGCCTTTCTGGATTTTACACTTTTTTCAGATGGCCCTTTTGGCCGGGGGGAAGTGAGACTTCATTGTAGTGCAGATTTCCTTTGCAAGCTTGCTTGGTTGGCCAAAAAGGGCGTATGCGTTTTTTCCTGAATATATTCAGGAAAAAACGCATACGCCCTTTTTGGCCAAGTGCATCATTGTGGACGTTCTGCCTCTTTTCCTATGCTTTCAATGCAATTCCAGTCTACCTCCTGAAATCGGTTTCCTGCAATTCTGCCCCGCTTTCAAGTCCTCTTGGCAGCCTTACTTCAGTATATTTTTGGACGATAGCTGTCATTTATAACTCTGCAGGTTTGTGAATTACAGTGCCCCTGAGCTCCTTTCTTCAACTCGCTTTCTTGTGACCTGGCCGCAACACCGCAGGATGGCTTCAGGCCCTAATCTGGTTCCGGCACGGCACGCTGAGCCTTTGGTTATTTCCTCATCCTGGTGGGAAATGAGAGTTAAATTTGCCCGTCCAGACACCTCCAGCTAGTCTCTCATTGGTTCTCGCTATTCCTGTTCATCTTCCGCAGAAATTGCAAACTGGGCCAAACAGGAGGTTAAAGGCGCTGACTCTCCAAGTGGGGAGAGTGTTAGTAAAGCGTCTGGAATGTTGCACCCGAGTACCAGGGGAGGAAAACTGAGACATATTTGAACACGTCTCCCGTTCACACGGTTGATCATACTCTGGGTTCTACCTGCATGTTTTAGCTGAAGGAAGAATACTTTAAACCTGCAGAGTTGAGACCCGTGGAATGGGTCCCATGCAATATGACTTCAAAGGGTCTTCATTTGCTCACCGAACCTCTCCAATCCTATCACTGCTGCGTTTATGCCCCTGTACACACGCTTGATTCTCTTTTGGAGACATAGCAATCCATAGGTTTTAAGATACTTACTAGTCAGGTACATTCTTAGGCGTTTAATATGCGGTGTTGAGTCCATTTCGTTGAGCAAGGAGTAGCTCTTGTCTATTCCATATTTGACTTAAGGAACTTTATCTGTGGTCATTTCAATCTCTGGTTTTATGCAGCACCCCAACTCACCTTTACCCTTAAGCAGGAATAAGTTGGTTTTCTAAATTTGAGACCCTGTTCTGTTCTGTAATTCAGTTCCTGTGTAGCCAAGTTTACATTCCGTGTATTACTGATATCTTATGATGTTTCTTTTTCTGTGTGACTTATTTCAGTTAGAATCATCATACCTGAATCCACTCATTGTGCTGCTAAGGGCCTGATGACACAGATTTCATTGCTGAGTGATATTGCTTTGTAAGTAAATACCACAACTTCTTTATCCATTTTTCACTTTCTGCGATGTTGAACTTGTACTGTAAACGAGGTTCTTGTAAACAGAGCCGTTCGAAAATTTGGGGTGGCTGTGTCTTTTTGATTTTAATTTCCCTAAGCTATAGGACCATGAGTGGAAGTGCCCTAGGTTCTGTTGCTTTGTTTTTTAGATGTTTCAGGAAACACCATACACTTCTCCCGAGTGGTTGTTGGCAATTTACAACCCGCCCATCAGCATAACAAGGCTCCCAGTTCTCCATGGCCTGTCCTGCCTTTCTGGATTTTACACTTTTTTCAGATGGCCCTTTTGACCGGGGGGAAGTGAGACTTCATTGTAGTGCAGATTTCCTTTGCAAGCTTGCTTGGTTGGCCAAAAAGGGCGTATGCATTTTTTCCTGAATATATTCAGGAAAAAACGCATACGCCCTTTTTGGCCAAGTGCATCATTGTGGACGTTCTGCCTCTTTTCCTATGCTTTCAATGCAATTCCAGTCTACCTCCTGAAATCGGTTTCCTGCAATTCTGCCCCGCTTTCAAGTCCTCTTGGCAGCCTTACTTCAGTCTATTTTTGGACGATAGCTGTCATTTATAACTCTGCAGGTTTGTGAATTACAGTGCCCCTGAGCTCCTTTCTTCAACTCGGTTTCTTTTGAGCTGGCCGCAACACCGCAGGATGGCTTCAGGCCCTAATCTGGTTCCGGCACGGCATGCTGAGCCTTTGGTTATTTCCTCTTCCTGTTGGGAAATGAGAGTTAAATTTGCCCGTCCAGACACCTCCAGCTAGTCTCTCATTGGTTCTCGCTATTCCTGTTCATCTTCCGCAGAAATTGCAAACTGTGCCAAACAGGAGGTTAAAGGCGCTGACTCTCCAAGTGGGGAGAGTGTTAGTAAAGCGTCTGGAATGTTGCACCCGAGTACCAGGGGAGGAAACCTGAGACATATTTGAACACGTCTCCCGATCACATGGTTGATCATACTCTGGGTTCCACATGCATGTTTTAGCTGAAGGAAGAATACCTAAAACCTGGGTAGTTGAAACCCGTGGAATGGGTACCATGCAATATGACTTCAAAGGGTCTTCATTTGCTCACCGAACCTCTCCAATCCTATCACTGCTGCGTTTATGCCCCTGTACACATGCTTGATTCTCTTTCGGAGACATAGCAATCCATAGGTTTTAAGATACTTACTAGTCAGGTACATTCTTAGGCGTTTAATATGCGGTGTTGAGTCCATTTCGTTGAGCAAGGAGTAGCTCTTGTCTATTCCATGTTTGACTTAAGGAACTTTATCTGTGCTCATTTCAATCTCTGGTTTTATGCAGCACCCCAACTCACCTTTACCCTTAAGCAAGCATAAGTTGGTTTTCTAAATTTGAGACCCTGTTTTGTTCTGTAATTCAGTTCCTGTGTAGCCAAGTTTACATTCCGTGTATTACTGATATCTTATGATGTTTCTTTTTCTGTGTGACTTATTTCAGTTAGAATCATCATACCTGAATCCACTCATTGTGATGCTAAGGGCCTGATGACATAGATTTCATTGCTGAGTGATATTGCTTTGTAAGTAAATACCACAACTTCTTTATCCATTTTTCACTTTCTGCGATGTTGAACTTGTACTGTAAACGAGGTTCTTGTAAACAGAGGCGTTCCAAACTTTGGGGTGGCTGTGTCTTTTTGATTTTAATTTCCCTAAGCTATAGGACCATAAGTGGCAGTGCCCTAGGCTCTGTTGCTTTGTTTTTTAGATGTTTCAGGAAACACCATACACTTCTCCCGAGTGTCTGTTGGCAATTTACATCCCGCCCATCAGCATAACAAGGCTCCCAGTTCTCCATGGCCTGTCCTGCCTTTCTGGATTTTACACTTTTTTCAGATGGCCCTTTTGACCGGGGGGAAGTGAGACTTCATTGTAGTGCAGATTTCCTTTGCAAGCTTGCTTGGTTGGCCAAAAAGGGCGTATGCGTTTTTTCCTGAATATATTCAGGAAAAAACGCATACACCCTTTTTGGCCAAGTGCATCATTGTGGACGTTCTGCCTCTTTTCCTATGCTTTCAATGCAATTCCAGTCTACCTCCTGAAATCGGTTTCCTGCAATTCTGCCCCGCTTTCAAGTCCTCTTGGCAGCCTTACTTCAGTCTATTTTTGGACGATAGCTGTCATTTATAACTCTGCAGGTTTGTGAATTACAGTGTCCCTGAGCTCCTTTCTTCAACTCGCTTTCTTGTGACCTGGCCGCAACACCGCAGGATGGCTTCAGGCCCTAATCTGGTTCCGGCCCGGCATGCTGAGCCTTTGGTTAATTCCTCTTCCTGGTGGGAAATGAGAGTTAAATTTGCCCGTCCAGACACCTCCAGCTAGCCTCTCATTGGTTCTCGCTATTCCTGTTCATCTTCCGCAGAAATTGCAAACTGGGCCAAACAGGAGGTTAAAGGGACTGACTCTCCAAGTGGGGAGAGTGTTAGTAAAGCGTCTGGAATGTTGCACCCGAGTACCAGGGGAGGAAAACTGAGACATATTTGAACACGTCTCCCGATCACATGGTTGATCATACTCTAGGTTCCACATGCATGTTTTAGCTGAAGGAAGAATACCTTAAACCTGGGTAGTTGAAACCCGTGGAATGGGTACCATGCAATATGACTTCAAAGGGTCTTCATTTGCTCACTGAACCTCTCCAATCCTATCACTGCTGCGTTTATGCCCCTGTACACATGCTTGATTGTCTTTTGGAGACATAGCAATCCATAGGTTTTAAGATACTTACTAGTCATGTACATTCTTAGGCGTTTAATATGGGGTGTTGAGTCCATTTCGTTGAGCAAGGAGTAGCTCTTGTCTATTCCATATTTGACTTAAGGAACTTTATCTGTGCTCATTTCAATCTCTGGTTTTATGCAGCACCCCAACTCACCTTTACCCTTAAGCAGGAATAAGTTGGTTTTCTAAATTTGAGACCCTGTTCTGTTCTGTAATTCAGTTCCTGTGTAGCCAAGTTTACATTCCGTGTATTACTGATATCTTATGATGTTTCTTTTTCTGTGTGACTTATTTCAGTTAGAATCATCATACCTGAATCCACTCATTGTGCTGCTAAGGGCCTGATGACACAGATTTCATTGCTGAGTGATATTGCTTTGTAAGTAAATACCACAACTTCTTTATCCATTTTTCACTTTCTGCGATGTTGAACTTGTACTGTAAACGAGGTTCTTGTAAACAGAGCCGTTCGAAAATTTGGGGTGGCTGTGTCTTTTTGATTTTAATTTCCCTAAGCTATAGGACCATGAGTGGAAGTGCCCTAGGTTCTGTTGCTTTGTTTTTTAGATGTTTCAGGAAACACCATACACTTCTCCCGAGTGGTTGTTGGCAATTTACAACCCGCCCATCAGCATAACAAGGCTCCCAGTTCTCCATGGCCTGTCCTGCCTTTCTGGATTTTACACTTTTTTCAGATGGCCCTTTTGACCGGGGGGAAGTGAGACTTCATTGTAGTGCAGATTTCCTTTGCAAGCTTGCTTGGTTGGCCAAAAAGGGCGTATGCATTTTTTCCTGAATATATTCAGGAAAAAACGCATACGCCCTTTTTGGCCAAGTGCATCATTGTGGACGTTCTGCCTCTTTTCCTATGCTTTCAATGCAATTCCAGTCTACCTCCTGAAATCGGTTTCCTGCAATTCTGCCCCGCTTTCAAGTCCTCTTGGCAGCCTTACTTCAGTCTATTTTTGGACGATAGCTGTCATTTATAACTCTGCAGGTTTGTGAATTACAGTGCCCCTGAGCTCCTTTCTTCAACTCGGTTTCTTTTGAGCTGGCCGCAACACCGCAGGATGGCTTCAGGCCCTAATCTGGTTCCGGTACGGCATGCTGAGCCTTTGGTTATTTCCTCTTCCTGTTGGGAAATGAGAGTTAAATTTGCCCGTCCAGACACCTCCAGCTAGTCTCTCATTGGTTCTCGCTAATCCTGTTCATCTTCCGCAGAAATTGCAAACTGTGCCAAACAGGAGGTTAAAGGCGCTGACTCTCCAAGTGGGGAGAGTGTTAGTAAAGCGTCTGGAATGTTGCACCCGAGTACCAGGGGAGGAAACCTGAGACATATTTGAACACGTCTCCCGATCACATGGTTGATCATACTCTGGGTTCCACATGCATGTTTTAGCTGAAGGAAGAATACCTAAAACCTGGGTAGTTGAAACCCGTGGAATGGGTACCATGCAATATGACTTCAAAGGGTCTTCATTTGCTCACCGAACCTCTCCAATCCTATCACTGCTGCGTTTATGCCCCTGTACACATGCTTGATTCTCTTTCGGAGACATAGCAATCCATAGGTTTTAAGATACTTACTAGTCAGGTACATTCTTAGGCGTTTAATATGCGGTGTTGAGTCCATTTCGTTGAGCAAGGAGTAGCTCTTGTCTATTCCATGTTTGACTTAAGGAACTTTATCTGTGCTCATTTCAATCTCTGGTTTTATGCAGCACCCCAACTCACCTTTACCCTTAAGCAAGCATAAGTTGGTTTTCTAAATTTGAGACCCTGTTCTGTTCTGTAATTCAGTTCCTGTGTAGCCAAGTTTCCATTCCGTGTATTACTGATATCTTATGATGTTTCTTTTTCTGTGTGACTTATTTCAGTTAGAATCATCATACCTGAATCCACTCATTGTGCTGCTAAGGGCCTTGTGACACAGATTTCATTGCTGAGTGATATTGCTTTGTAAGTAAATACCACAACTTCTTTATCCATTTTTCACTTTCTGCGATGTTGAACTTGTACTGTAAACGAGGTTCTTGTAAACAGAGGCGTCCCAAACTTTGGGGTGGCTGTGTCTTTTTGATTTTAATTTCCCTAAGCTATAGGACCATAAGTGGCAGTGCCCTAGGCTCTGTTGCTTTGTTTTTTAGATGTTTCAGGAAACACCATACACTTCTCCCGAGTGTCTGTTGGCAATTTACATCCCGCCCATCAGCATAACAAGGCTCCCAGTTCTCCATGGCCTGTCCTGCCTTTCTGGATTTTACACTTTTTTCAGATGGCTCTTTTGACCGGGGGGAAGTGAGACTTCATTGTAGTGCAGATTTCCTTTGCAAGCTTGCTTGGTTGGCCAAAAAGGGCGTATGCGTTTTTTCCTGAATATATTCAGGAAAAAACGCATACGCCCTTTTTGGCCAAGTGCATCATTGTGGACGTTCTGCCTCTTTTCCTATGCTTTCAATGCAATTCCAGTCTACCTCCTGAAATCGGTTTCCTGCAATTCTGCCCCGCTTTCAAGTCCTCTTGGCAGCCTTACTTCAGTCTATTTTTGGACGATAGCTGTCATTTATAACTCTGCAGGTTTGTGAATTACAGTGCCCCTGAGCTCCTTTCTTCAACTCGCTTTCTTTTGAGCTGGCCGCAACACCGCAGGATGGCTTCAGGCCCTAATCTGGTTCCGGCACGGCACACTGAGCCTTTGGTTATTTCCTCTTCCTGGTGGGAAATGAGAGTTAAATTTGCCCGTCCAGACACCTCCAGCTAGCCTCTCATTGGTTCTCGCTATTCCTGTTCATCTTCCGCAGAAATTGCAAACTGGGCCAAAGAGGAGGTTAAAGGTGCTGACTCTCCAAGTGGGGAGAGTGTTAGTAAAGCGTCTGGAATGTTGCACCCGAGTACCAGGGGAGGAAAACTGAGACATATTTGAACACGTCTCCCGTTCACATGGTTGATCATACTTGGGTTCCACATGCATGTTTTAGCTGAAGGAAGAATACCTTAAACCTGGAGAGTTGAGACCCGTGTAATGGGTACCGTGCAATATGACTTCAAAGGGTCTTCATTTGCTCACCGAACCTCTCCAATCCTATCACTGCTGCGTTTATGCCCCTGTACACATGCTTGATTCTCTTTTGGAGACATAGCAATCCATAGGTTTTACGATACTTACTAGTCAGGTACATTCTTAGGCGTTTAATATGCGGTGTTGAGTCCATTTCGTTGAGCAAGGAGTAGCTCTTGTCTATTCCATATTTGACTTAAGGAACTTTATCTGTGCTCATTTCAATCTCTGGTTTTATGCAGCACCCCAACTCACCTTTCCCCTTAAGCAAGCATAAGTTGGTTTTCTAAATTTGAGACCCTGTTCTGTTCTGTAATTCAGTTCCTGTGTAGCCAAGTTTACATTCCGTGTATTACTGATATCTTATGATGTTTCTTTTTCTGTGTGACTTACTTCAGTTAGAATCATCATACCTGAATCCACTCATTGTGATGCTAAGGGCCTGATGACATAGATTTCATTGCTGAGTGATATTGCTTTGTAAGTAAATACCACAACTTCTTTATCCATTTTTCACTTTCTGCGATGTTGAACTTGTACTGTAAACGAGGTTCTTGTAAACAGAGCCGTTCCAAACTTTGGGGTGGCTGTGTCTTTTTGATTTTAATTTCCCTAAGCTATAGGACCATAAGTGGAAGTGCCCTAGGTTCTGTTGCTTTGTTTTTTAGATGTTTCAGGAAACAACATACACTTCTCCCGAGTGGTTGTTGGCAATTTACATCCCGCCCATCAGCATAACAAGGCTCCCAGTTCTCCATGGCCTGTTCTGCCTTTCTGGATTTTACACTTTTTTCAGATGGCCCTTTTGACCGGGGGGAAGTGAGACTTCATTGTAGTGCAGATTTCCTTTGCAAGCTTGCTTGGTTGGCCAAAAAGGGCGTATGCGTTTTTTCCTGAATATATTCAGGAAAAAACGCATACGCCCTTTTTGGCCAAGTGCATCATTGTGGACGTTCTGCCTCTTTTCCTATGCTTTCAATGCAATTCCAGTCTACCTCCTGAAATCGGTTTCCTGCAATTCTGCCCCGCTTTCAAGTCCTCTTGGCAGCCTTACTTCAGTCTATTTTTGGACGATAGCTGTCATTTATAACTCTGCAGGTTTGTGAATTACAGTGCCCCTGAGCTCCTTTCTTCAACTCGCTTTCTTGTGACCTGGCCGCAACACCGCAGGATGGCTTCAGGCCCTAATCTGGTTCCGGTACGGCACGCTGAGCCTTTGGTTATTTCCTCTTCCTGGTGGGAAATGAGAGTTAAATTTGCCCGTCCAGACACCTCCAGCTAGCCTCTCATTGGTTCTCGCTATTCCTGTTCATCTTCCGCAGAAATTGCAAACTGGGCCAAACAGGAGGTTAAAGGGACTGACTCTCCAAGTGGGGAGAGTGTTAGTAAAGCGTCTGGAATGTTGCACCCGAGTACCAGGGGAGGAAAACTGAGACATATTTGAACACGTCTCCCGATCACATGGTTGATCATACTCTGGGTTCCACATGCATATTTTAGCTGAAGGAAGAATACCTAAAACCTGGGTAGTTGAAACCCGTGGAATGGGTACCATGCAATATGACTTCAAAGGGTCTTCATTTGCTCACCGAACCTCTCCAATCCTATCACTGCTGCGTTTATGCCCCTGTACACACGCTTGATTCTCTTTTGGAGACATAGCAATCGATAGGTTTTAAGATACTTACTAGTCAGGTACATTCTTAGTTGTTTAATATGGGGTGTTGAGTCCATTTCGTTGAGCAAGGAGTAGCTCTTGTCTATTCCATATTTGACTTAAGGAACTTTATCTGTGCTCATTTCAATCTCTGGTTTTATGCAGCACCCCAACTCACCTTTACCCTTAAGCAAGCATAAGTTGGTTTTCTAATTTTGAGACCCTGTTCTGTTTTGGAATGCAGTTCCTGTGTAGCTAAGTTTACATTCCGTGTATTACTGATATCTTATGATGTTTCTTTTTCTGTGTGACTTATTTCAGTTAGAATCATCGTACCTGAATCCACTCATTATGCTGCTACGGGCCTGATGACATAGATTTCATTGCTGAGTGATACTGCATTCTACGTAAGTACCACAAGTTCTTTATCCATTTTTCACTTTCTGTGATATTGAACTTGTACGGTAAACGAGGTTCTTGTAAACGGAGGCGTCCCAAACTTTGGGGTGGCTGTGTCTTTTTGATTTTAATTTCCCTAAGCTATAGGACCATAAGTGGCAGTGCCCTAGGCTCTGTTGCTTTGTTTTTTAGATGTTTCAGGAAACACCATACACTTCTCCCGAGTGTCTGTTGGCAATTTACATCCCGCCCATCAGCATAACAAGGCTCCCAGTTCTCCATGGCCTGTCCTGCCTTTCTGGATTTTACACTTTTTTCAGATGGCCCTTTTGACCGGGGGGAAGTGAGACTTCATTGTAGTGCAGATTTCCTTTGCAAGCTTGCTTGGTTGGCCAAAAAGGGCGTATGCGTTTTTTCCTGAATATATTCAGGAAAAAACGCATACGCCCTTTTTGGCCAAGTGCATCATTGTGGACGTTCTGCCTCTTTTCCTATGCTTTCAATGCAATTCCAGTCTACCTCCTGAAATCGGTTTCCTGCAATTCTGCCCCGCTTTCAAGTCCTCTTGGCAGCCTTACTTCAGTCTATTTTTGGACGATAGCTGTCATTTATAACTCTGCAGGTTTGTGAATTACAGTGCCCCTGAGCTCCTTTCTTCAACTCGCTTTCTTGTGACCTGGCCGCAACACCGCAGGATGGCTTCAGGCCCTAATCTGGTTCCGGCCCGGCATACTGAGCCTTTGGTTAATTCCTCTTCCTGGTGGGAAATGAGAGTTAAATTTGCCCGTCCAGACATCTCCAGCTAGCCTCTCATTGGTTCTCGCTATTCCTGTTCATCTTCCGCAGAAATTGCAAACTGGGCCAAACAGGAGGTTAAAGGGACTGACTCTCCAAGTGGGGAGAGTGTTAGTAAAGCGTCTGGAATGTTGCACCCGAGTACCAGGGGAGGAAAACTGAGACATATTTGAACACGTCTCCCGATCACATGGTTGATCATACTCTAGGTTCCACATGCATGTTTTAGCTGAAGGAAGAATACCTTAAACCTGGGTAGTTGAAACCCGTGGAATGGGTACCATGCAATATGACTTCAAAGGGTCTTCATTTGCTCACCGAACCTCTCCAATCCTATCACTGCTGCGTTTATGCCCCTGTACACATGCTTGATTCTCTTTCGGAGACATAGCAATCCATAGGTTTTAAGATACTTACTAGTCAGGTACATTCTTAGGCGTTTAATATGGGGTGTTGAGTCCATTTCGTTGAGCAAGGAGTAGCTCTTGTCTATTCCATATTTGGCTTAAGGAACTTTATCTGTGCTCATTTCAATCTCTGGTTTTATGCAGCACCCCAACTCACCTTTACCCTTAAGCAGGAATAAGTTGGTTTTCTAAATTTGAGACCCTGTTCTGTTCTGTAATTCAGTTCCTGTGTAGCCAAGTTTACATTCCGTGTATTACTGATATCTTATGATGTTTCTTTTTCTGTGTGACTTATTTCAGTTAGAATCATCATACCTGAATCCACTCATTGTGCTGCTAAGGGCCTGATGACACAGATTTCATTGCTGAGTGATATTGCTTTGTAAGTAAATACCACAACTTCTTTATCCATTTTTCACTTTCTGCGATGTTGAACTTGTACTGTAAACGAGGTTCTTGTAAACAGAGCCGTTCCAAACTTTGGGGTGGCTGTGTCTTTTTGATTTTAATTTCCCTAAGCTATAGGACCATGAGTGGAAGTGCCCTAGGTTCTGTTGCTTTGTTTTTTAGATGTTTCAGGAAACACCATACACTTCTCCCGAGTGGTTGTTGGCAATTTACAACCCGCCCATCAGCATAACAAGGCTCCCAGTTCTCCATGGCCTGTCCTGCCTTTCTGGATTTTACACTTTTTTCAGATGGCCCTTTTGACCGGGGGGAAGTGAGACTTCATTGTAGTGCAGATTTCCTTTGCAAGCTTGCTTGGTTGGCCAAAAAGGGCGTATGCGTTTTTTCCTGAATATATTCAGGAAAAAACGCATACGCCCTTTTTGGCCAAGTGCATCATTGTGGACGTTCTGCCTCTTTTCCTATGCTTTCAATGCAATTCCAGTCTACCTCCTGAAATCGGTTTCCTGCAATTCTGCCCCGCTTTCAAGTCCTCTTGGCAGCCTTACTTCAGTCTATTTTTGGACGATAGCTGTCATTTATAACTCTGCAGGTTTGTGAATTACAGTGCCCCTGAGCTCCTTTCTTCAACTCGGTTTCTTTTGAGCTGGCCGCAACACCGCAGGATGGCTTCAGGCCCTAATCTGGTTCCGGTAGGGCACGCTGAGCCTTTGGTTATTTCCTCTTCCTGTTGGGAAATGAGAGTTAAATTTGCCCGTCCAGACACCTCCAGCTAGCCTCTCATTGGTTCTCGCTATTCCTGTTCATCTTCCGCAGAAATTGCAAACTGTGCAAAACAGGAGGTTAAAGGCGCTGACTCTCCAAGTGGGGAGAGTGTTAGTAAAGCGTCTGGAATGTTGCACCCGAGTACCAGGGGAGGAAAACTGAGACATATTTGAACACGTCTCCCGATCACATGGTTGATCATACTCTGGGTTCCACATGCATGTTTTATCTGAAGGAAGAATACCTAAAACCTGGGTAGTTGAAACCCGTGGAATGGGTACCATGCAATATGACTTCAAAGGGTCTTCATTTGCTCACCGAACCTCTCCAATCCTATCACTGCTGCGTTTATGCCCCTGTACACACGCTTGATTCTCTTTTGGAGACATAGCAATCCATAGGTTTTAAGATACTTACTAGTCAGGTACATTCTTAGGCGTTTAATATGGGGTGTTGAGTCCATTTCGTTGAGCAAGGAGTAGCTCTTGTCTATTCCATATTTGGCTTAAGGAACTTTATCTGTGCTCATTTCAATCTCTGGTTTTATGCAGCACCCCAACTCACCTTTCCCCTTAAGCAAGCATAAGTTGGTTTTCTAAATTTGAGACCCTGTTCTGTTTTGGAATGCAGTTCCTGTGTAGCCAAGTTTACATTCCGTGTATTAGTGATATCTTATGATGTTTCTTTTTCTGTGTGACTTATTTCAGTTAGAATCATCGTACCTGAATCCACTCATTATGCTGCTACGGGCCTGATGACATAGATTTCATTGCTGAGTGATACTGCATTGTACGTAAGTACCACAAGTTCTTTATCCATTTTTCACTTTCTGTGTTATTGAACTTGTACGGTAAACGAGGTTCTTGTAAAAGGAGGCGTCCCAAACTTTGGGGTGGCTGTGTCTTTTTGATTTTAATTTCCCTAAGCTATAGGACCATAAGTGTAAGTGCCCTAGGCTCTGTTGCTTTGTTTTTTAGATGTTTCAGGAAACACCATACACTTCTCCCGAGTGGTTGTTGGCAATTTACATCCCGCCCATCAGCATAACAAGGCTCCCAGTTCTCCATGGCCTGTCCTGCCTTTCTGGATTTTACACTTTTTTCAGATGGCCCTTTTGACCGGGGGGAAGTGAGACTTCATTGTAGTGCAGATTTCCTTTGCAAGCTTGCTTGGTTGGCCAAAAAGGGCGTATGCGTTTTTTCCTGAATATATTCAGGAAAAAACGCATACGCCCTTTTTGGCCAAGTGCATCATTGTGGACGTTCTGCCTCTTTTCCTATGCTTTCAATGCAATTCCAGTCTACCTCCTGAAATCGGTTTCCTGCAATTCTGCCCCGCTTTCAAGTCCTCTTGGCAGCCTTACTTCAGTCTATTTTTGGACGATAGCTGTCATTTATAACTCTGCAGGTTTGTGAATTACAGTGCCCCTGAGCTCCTTTCTTCAACTCGCTTTTTTTTGAGCTGGCCGCAACACGGCAGGATGGCTCAGGCCCTAATCTGGTTCTGGCATGGCACGCTGAGCCTTTGGTTAATTCCTCTTCCTGGTAGGAAATGAGAGTTAAATTTGCCCGTCCAGACACCTCCAGCTAGTATCCATTGGTTCTCGCTATTCCTGTTCATCTTCCGCAGAAATTGCAAACTGGGCCAAACAGGAGGTTAAAGGGACTGACTCTCCAAGTCGGGAGAGTGTTAGTAAAGCGTCTGGAATGTTGCACCCGAGTACCAGGGGAGGAAAACTGAGACATATTTGAACACGTCTCCCGTTCACATGGTTGATCATACTTGGGTTCCACATGCATGTTTTAGCTGAAGGAAGAATACCTTAAACCTGGAGAGTTGAGACCCGTGTAATGGGTACCATGCAATATGACTTCAAAGGGTCTTCATTTGCTCACCGAACCTCTCCAATCCTATCACTGCTGCGTTTATGCCCCTGTACACATGCTTGATTCTCTTTCGGAGACATAGCAATCCATAGGTTTTAAGATACTTACTAGTCAGGTACATTCTTAGGCGTTTAATATGCGGTGTTGAGTCCATTTCGTTGAGCAAGGAGTAGCTCTTGTCTATTCCATATTTGACTTAAGGAACTTTATCTGTGCTCATTTCAATCTCTGGTTTTATGCAGCACCCCAACTCACCTTTACCCTTAAGCAAGCATAAGTTGGTTTTCTAAATTTGAGACCCTGTTCTGTTCTGTAATTCAGTTCCTGTGTAGCCAAGTTTACATTCCGTGTATTACTGATATCTTATGATGTTTCTTTTTCTGTGTGACTTATTTCAGTTAGAATCATCATACCTGAATCCACTCATTGTGCTGCTAAGGGCCTGATGACACAGATTTCATTGCTGAGTGATATTGCTTTGTAAGTAAATACCACAACTTCTTTATCCATTTTTCACTTTCTGCGATGTTGAACTTGTACTGTAAACGAGGTTCTTGTAAACAGAGCCGTTCCAAACTTTGCGGTGGCTGTGTCTTTTTGATTTTAATTTCCCTAAGCTATAGGACCATAAGTGCAAGTGCCCTAGGTTCTGTTGCTTTGTTTTTTAGATGTTTCAGGAAACACCATACGCTTCTCCCGAGTGGTTGTTGGCAATTTACAACCCGCCCATCAGCATAACAAGGCTCCCAGTTCTCCATGGCCTGTCCTGCCTTTCTGGATTTTACACTTTTTTCAGATGGCCCTTTTGACCGGGGGGAAGTGAGACTTCATTGTAGTGCAGATTTCCTTTGCAAGCTTGCTTGGTTGGCCAAAAAGGGCGTATGCGTTTTTTCCTGAATATATTCAGGAAAAAACGCATACGCCCTTTTTGGCCAAGTGCATCATTGTGGACGTTCTGCCTCTTTTCCTATGCTTTCAATGCAATTCCAGTCTACCTCCTGAAATCGGTTTCCTGCAATTCTGCCCCGCTTTCAAGTCCTCTTGGCAGCCTTACTTCAGTCTATTTTTGGACGATAGCTGTCATTTATAACTCTGCAGGTTTTTGAATTACAGTGCCCCTGAGCTCCTTTCTTCAACTCGGTTTGTTTTGAGCTGGCCGCAACACTGCAGGATGGCTTCAGGCCCTAATCTGGTTCCGGTACGGCACGCTGAGCCTTTGGTTATTTCCTCTTCCTGTTGGGAAATGAGAGTTAAATTTGCCCGTCCAGACACCTCCAGCTAGCCTCTCATTGGTTCTCGCTATTCCTGTTCATCTTCCGCAGAAATTGCAAACTGTGCCAAACAGGAGGTTAAAGGCGCTGACTCTCCAAGAGGGGAGAGTGTTAGGAAAGCATCTGGAATGTTGCACCCGAGTACCAGGGGAGGAAAACTGAGATATATTTGAACACGCCTCCCGATCACATGGTTGATCATACTCTGGGTTCCACATGCATATTTTAGCTGAAGGAAGAATACCTAAAACCTGGGTAGTTGAAACCCGTGGAATGGGTACCATGCAATATGACTTCAAAGGGTCTTCATTTGCTCACCGAACCTCTCCAATCCTATCACTGCTGCGTTTATGCCCCTGTGCACATGCTTGATTCTCTTTCGGAGACCTAGCAATCCATAGGTTTTAAGATACTTACTAGTCAGGTACATTCTTAGGCGTTTAATATGCGGTGTTGAGTCCATTTCGTTGAGCAAGGAGTAGCTCTTGTCTATTCCATATTTGGCTTAAGGAACTTTATCTGTGCTCATTTCAATCTCTGGTTTTATGCAGCACCCCAACTCACCTTTCCCCTTAAGCAAGCATAAGTTGGTTTTCTAAATTTGAGACCCTGTTCTGTTTTGGAATGCTGTTCCTGTGTAGCCAAGTTTACAGTCCGTGTATTAGTGATATCTTATGATGTTTCTTTTTCTGTGTGACTTATTTCAGTTAGAATCATCGTACCTGAATCCACTCATTATGCTGCTACGGGCCTGATGACATAGATTTCATTGCTGAGTGATACTGCATTGTACGTAAGTACCACAAGTTCTTTATCCATTTTTCACTTTCTGTGATATTGAACTTGTACGGTAAACGAGGTTCTTGTAAACGGAGGCGTCCCAAACTTTGGGGTGGCTGTGTCTTTTTGATTTTAATTTCCCTAAGCTATAGGACCATAAGTGGAAGTGCCCTAGGCTCTGTTGCTTTGTTTTTTAGATGTTTCAGGAAACACCATACACTTCTCCCGAGTGGTTGTTGGCAATTTACAACCCGCCCATCAGCATAACAAGGCTCCCAGTTCTCCATGGCCTGTCCTGCCTTTCTGGATTTTACACTTTTTTCAGATGGCCCTTTTGACCGGGGGGAAGTGAGACTTCATTGTAGTGCAGATTTCCTTTGCAAGCTTGCTTGGTTGGCCAAAAAGGGCGTATGCATTTTTTCCTGAATATATTCAGGAAAAAACGCATACGCCCTTTTTGGCCAAGTGCATCATTGTGGACGTTCTGCCTCTTTTCCTATGCTTTCAATGCAATTCCAGTCTACCTCCTGAAATCGGTTTCCTGCAATTCTGCCCCGCTTTCAAGTCCTCTTGGCAGCCTTACTTCAGTCTATTTTTGGACGATAGCTGTCATTTATAACTCTGCAGGTTTGTGAATTACAGTGCCCCTGAGCTCCTTTCTTCAACTCGGTTTCTTTTGAGCTGGCCGCAACACCGCAGGATGGCTTCAGGCCCTAATCTGGTTCCGGTACGGCATGCTGAGCCTTTGGTTATTTCCTCTTCCTGTTGGGAAATGAGAGTTAAATTTGCCCGTCCAGACACCTCCAGCTAGTCTCTCATTGGTTCTCGCTAATCCTGTTCATCTTCCGCAGAAATTGCAAACTGTGCCAAACAGGAGGTTAAAGGCGCTGACTCTCCAAGTGGGGAGAGTGTTAGTAAAGCGTCTGGAATGTTGCACCCGAGTACCAGGGGAGGAAACCTGAGACATATTTGAACACGTCTCCCGATCACATGGTTGATCATACTCTGGGTTCCACATGCATGTTTTAGCTGAAGGAAGAATACCTAAAACCTGGGTAGTTGAAACCCGTGGAATGGGTACCATGCAATATGACTTCAAAGGGTCTTCATTTGCTCACCGAACCTCTCCAATCCTATCACTGCTGCGTTTATGCCCCTGTACACATGCTTGATTCTCTTTCGGAGACATAGCAATCCATAGGTTTTAAGATACTTACTAGTCAGGTACATTCTTAGGCGTTTAATATGCGGTGTTGAGTCCATTTCGTTGAGCAAGGAGTAGCTCTTGTCTATTCCATGTTTGACTTAAGGAACTTTATCTGTGCTCATTTCAATCTCTGGTTTTATGCAGCACCCCAACTCACCTTTACCCTTAAGCAAGCATAAGTTGGTTTTCTAAATTTGAGACCCTGTTCTGTTCTGTAATTCAGTTCCTGTGTAGCCAAGTTTCCATTCCGTGTATTACTGATATCTTATGATGTTTCTTTTTCTGTGTGACTTATTTCAGTTAGAATCATCATACCTGAATCCACTCATTGTGCTGCTAAGGGCCTTGTGACACAGATTTCATTGCTGAGTGATATTGCTTTGTAAGTAAATACCACAACTTCTTTATCCATTTTTCACTTTCTGCGATGTTGAACTTGTACTGTAAACGAGGTTCTTGTAAACAGAGGCGTCCCAAACTTTGGGGTGGCTGTGTCTTTTTGATTTTAATTTCCCTAAGCTATAGGACCATAAGTGGCAGTGCCCTAGGCTCTGTTGCTTTGTTTTTTAGATGTTTCAGGAAACACCATACACTTCTCCCGAGTGTCTGTTGGCAATTTACATCCCGCCCATCAGCATAACAAGGCTCCCAGTTCTCCATGGCCTGTCCTGCCTTTCTGGATTTTACACTTTTTTCAGATGGCTCTTTTGACCGGGGGGAAGTGAGACTTCATTGTAGTGCAGATTTCCTTTGCAAGCTTGCTTGGTTGGCCAAAAAGGGCGTATGCGTTTTTTCCTGAATATATTCAGGAAAAAACGCATACGCCCTTTTTGGCCAAGTGCATCATTGTGGACGTTCTGCCTCTTTTCCTATGCTTTCAATGCAATTCCAGTCTACCTCCTGAAATCGGTTTCCTGCAATTCTGCCCCGCTTTCAAGTCCTCTTGGCAGCCTTACTTCAGTCTATTTTTGGACGATAGCTGTCATTTATAACTCTGCAGGTTTGTGAATTACAGTGCCCCTGAGCTCCTTTCTTCAACTCGCTTTCTTTTGAGCTGGCCGCAACACCGCAGGATGGCTTCAGGCCCTAATCTGGTTCCGGCACGGCACACTGAGCCTTTGGTTATTTCCTCTTCCTGGTGGGAAATGAGAGTTAAATTTGCCCGTCCAGACACCTCCAGCTAGCCTCTCATTGGTTCTCGCTATTCCTGTTCATCTTCCGCAGAAATTGCAAACTGGGCCAAAGAGGAGGTTAAAGGTGCTGACTCTCCAAGTGGGGAGAGTGTTAGTAAAGCGTCTGGAATGTTGCACCCGAGTACCAGGGGAGGAAAACTGAGACATATTTGAACACGTCTCCCGTTCACATGGTTGATCATACTTGGGTTCCACATGCATGTTTTAGCTGAAGGAAGAATACCTTAAACCTGGAGAGTTGAGACCCGTGTAATGGGTACCGTGCAATATGACTTCAAAGGGTCTTCATTTGCTCACCGAACCTCTCCAATCCTATCACTGCTGCGTTTATGCCCCTGTACACATGCTTGATTCTCTTTTGGAGACATAGCAATCCATAGGTTTTACGATACTTACTAGTCAGGTACATTCTTAGGCGTTTAATATGCGGTGTTGAGTCCATTTCGTTGAGCAAGGAGTAGCTCTTGTCTATTCCATATTTGACTTAAGGAACTTTATCTGTGCTCATTTCAATCTCTGGTTTTATGCAGCACCCCAACTCACCTTTCCCCTTAAGCAAGCATAAGTTGGTTTTCTAAATTTGAGACCCTGTTCTGTTCTGTAATTCAGTTCCTGTGTAGCCAAGTTTACATTCCGTGTATTACTGATATCTTATGATGTTTCTTTTTCTGTGTGACTTACTTCAGTTAGAATCATCATACCTGAATCCACTCATTGTGATGCTAAGGGCCTGATGACATAGATTTCATTGCTGAGTGATATTGCTTTGTAAGTAAATACCACAACTTCTTTATCCATTTTTCACTTTCTGCGATGTTGAACTTGTACTGTAAACGAGGTTCTTGTAAACAGAGCCGTTCCAAACTTTGGGGTGGCTGTGTCTTTTTGATTTTAATTTCCCTAAGCTATAGGACCATAAGTGGAAGTGCCCTAGGTTCTGTTGCTTTGTTTTTTAGATGTTTCAGGAAACAACATACACTTCTCCCGAGTGGTTGTTGGCAATTTACATCCCGCCCATCAGCATAACAAGGCTCCCAGTTCTCCATGGCCTGTTCTGCCTTTCTGGATTTTACACTTTTTTCAGATGGCCCTTTTGACCGGGGGGAAGTGAGACTTCATTGTAGTGCAGATTTCCTTTGCAAGCTTGCTTGGTTGGCCAAAAAGGGCGTATGCGTTTTTTCCTGAATATATTCAGGAAAAAACGCATACGCCCTTTTTGGCCAAGTGCATCATTGTGGACGTTCTGCCTCTTTTCCTATGCTTTCAATGCAATTCCAGTCTACCTCCTGAAATCGGTTTCCTGCAATTCTGCCCCGCTTTCAAGTCCTCTTGGCAGCCTTACTTCAGTCTATTTTTGGACGATAGCTGTCATTTATAACTCTGCAGGTTTGTGAATTACAGTGCCCCTGAGCTCCTTTCTTCAACTCGCTTTCTTGTGACCTGGCCGCAACACCGCAGGATGGCTTCAGGCCCTAATCTGGTTCCGGTACGGCACGCTGAGCCTTTGGTTATTTCCTCTTCCTGGTGGGAAATGAGAGTTAAATTTGCCCGTCCAGACACCTCCAGCTAGCCTCTCATTGGTTCTCGCTATTCCTGTTCATCTTCCGCAGAAATTGCAAACTGGGCCAAACAGGAGGTTAAAGGGACTGACTCTCCAAGTGGGGAGAGTGTTAGTAAAGCGTCTGGAATGTTGCACCCGAGTACCAGGGGAGGAAAACTGAGACATATTTGAACACGTCTCCCGATCACATGGTTGATCATACTCTGGGTTCCACATGCATATTTTAGCTGAAGGAAGAATACCTAAAACCTGGGTAGTTGAAACCCGTGGAATGGGTACCATGCAATATGACTTCAAAGGGTCTTCATTTGCTCACCGAACCTCTCCAATCCTATCACTGCTGCGTTTATGCCCCTGTACACACGCTTGATTCTCTTTTGGAGACATAGCAATCGATAGGTTTTAAGATACTTACTAGTCAGGTACATTCTTAGTTGTTTAATATGGGGTGTTGAGTCCATTTCGTTGAGCAAGGAGTAGCTCTTGTCTATTCCATATTTGACTTAAGGAACTTTATCTGTGCTCATTTCAATCTCTGGTTTTATGCAGCACCCCAACTCACCTTTACCCTTAAGCAAGCATAAGTTGGTTTTCTAATTTTGAGACCCTGTTCTGTTTTGGAATGCAGTTCCTGTGTAGCTAAGTTTACATTCCGTGTATTACTGATATCTTATGATGTTTCTTTTTCTGTGTGACTTATTTCAGTTAGAATCATCGTACCTGAATCCACTCATTATGCTGCTACGGGCCTGATGACATAGATTTCATTGCTGAGTGATACTGCATTCTACGTAAGTACCACAAGTTCTTTATCCATTTTTCACTTTCTGTGATATTGAACTTGTACGGTAAACGAGGTTCTTGTAAACGGAGGCGTCCCAAACTTTGGGGTGGCTGTGTCTTTTTGATTTTAATTTCCCTAAGCTATAGGACCATAAGTGGCAGTGCCCTAGGCTCTGTTGCTTTGTTTTTTAGATGTTTCAGGAAACACCATACACTTCTCCCGAGTGTCTGTTGGCAATTTACATCCCGCCCATCAGCATAACAAGGCTCCCAGTTCTCCATGGCCTGTCCTGCCTTTCTGGATTTTACACTTTTTTCAGATGGCCCTTTTGACCGGGGGGAAGTGAGACTTCATTGTAGTGCAGATTTCCTTTGCAAGCTTGCTTGGTTGGCCAAAAAGGGCGTATGCGTTTTTTCCTGAATATATTCAGGAAAAAACGCATACGCCCTTTTTGGCCAAGTGCATCATTGTGGACGTTCTGCCTCTTTTCCTATGCTTTCAATGCAATTCCAGTCTACCTCCTGAAATCGGTTTCCTGCAATTCTGCCCCGCTTTCAAGTCCTCTTGGCAGCCTTACTTCAGTCTATTTTTGGACGATAGCTGTCATTTATAACTCTGCAGGTTTGTGAATTACAGTGCCCCTGAGCTCCTTTCTTCAACTCGCTTTCTTGTGACCTGGCCGCAACACCGCAGGATGGCTTCAGGCCCTAATCTGGTTCCGGCCCGGCATACTGAGCCTTTGGTTAATTCCTCTTCCTGGTGGGAAATGAGAGTTAAATTTGCCCGTCCAGACATCTCCAGCTAGCCTCTCATTGGTTCTCGCTATTCCTGTTCATCTTCCGCAGAAATTGCAAACTGGGCCAAACAGGAGGTTAAAGGGACTGACTCTCCAAGTGGGGAGAGTGTTAGTAAAGCGTCTGGAATGTTGCACCCGAGTACCAGGGGAGGAAAACTGAGACATATTTGAACACGTCTCCCGATCACATGGTTGATCATACTCTAGGTTCCACATGCATGTTTTAGCTGAAGGAAGAATACCTTAAACCTGGGTAGTTGAAACCCGTGGAATGGGTACCATGCAATATGACTTCAAAGGGTCTTCATTTGCTCACCGAACCTCTCCAATCCTATCACTGCTGCGTTTATGCCCCTGTACACATGCTTGATTCTCTTTCGGAGACATAGCAATCCATAGGTTTTAAGATACTTACTAGTCAGGTACATTCTTAGGCGTTTAATATGGGGTGTTGAGTCCATTTCGTTGAGCAAGGAGTAGCTCTTGTCTATTCCATATTTGGCTTAAGGAACTTTATCTGTGCTCATTTCAATCTCTGGTTTTATGCAGCACCCCAACTCACCTTTACCCTTAAGCAGGAATAAGTTGGTTTTCTAAATTTGAGACCCTGTTCTGTTCTGTAATTCAGTTCCTGTGTAGCCAAGTTTACATTCCGTGTATTACTGATATCTTATGATGTTTCTTTTTCTGTGTGACTTATTTCAGTTAGAATCATCATACCTGAATCCACTCATTGTGCTGCTAAGGGCCTGATGACACAGATTTCATTGCTGAGTGATATTGCTTTGTAAGTAAATACCACAACTTCTTTATCCATTTTTCACTTTCTGCGATGTTGAACTTGTACTGTAAACGAGGTTCTTGTAAACAGAGCCGTTCCAAACTTTGGGGTGGCTGTGTCTTTTTGATTTTAATTTCCCTAAGCTATAGGACCATGAGTGGAAGTGCCCTAGGTTCTGTTGCTTTGTTTTTTAGATGTTTCAGGAAACACCATACACTTCTCCCGAGTGGTTGTTGGCAATTTACAACCCGCCCATCAGCATAACAAGGCTCCCAGTTCTCCATGGCCTGTCCTGCCTTTCTGGATTTTACACTTTTTTCAGATGGCCCTTTTGACCGGGGGGAAGTGAGACTTCATTGTAGTGCAGATTTCCTTTGCAAGCTTGCTTGGTTGGCCAAAAAGGGCGTATGCGTTTTTTCCTGAATATATTCAGGAAAAAACGCATACGCCCTTTTTGGCCAAGTGCATCATTGTGGACGTTCTGCCTCTTTTCCTATGCTTTCAATGCAATTCCAGTCTACCTCCTGAAATCGGTTTCCTGCAATTCTGCCCCGCTTTCAAGTCCTCTTGGCAGCCTTACTTCAGTCTATTTTTGGACGATAGCTGTCATTTATAACTCTGCAGGTTTGTGAATTACAGTGCCCCTGAGCTCCTTTCTTCAACTCGGTTTCTTTTGAGCTGGCCGCAACACCGCAGGATGGCTTCAGGCCCTAATCTGGTTCCGGTAGGGCACGCTGAGCCTTTGGTTATTTCCTCTTCCTGTTGGGAAATGAGAGTTAAATTTGCCCGTCCAGACACCTCCAGCTAGCCTCTCATTGGTTCTCGCTATTCCTGTTCATCTTCCGCAGAAATTGCAAACTGTGCAAAACAGGAGGTTAAAGGCGCTGACTCTCCAAGTGGGGAGAGTGTTAGTAAAGCGTCTGGAATGTTGCACCCGAGTACCAGGGGAGGAAAACTGAGACATATTTGAACACGTCTCCCGATCACATGGTTGATCATACTCTGGGTTCCACATGCATGTTTTATCTGAAGGAAGAATACCTAAAACCTGGGTAGTTGAAACCCGTGGAATGGGTACCATGCAATATGACTTCAAAGGGTCTTCATTTGCTCACCGAACCTCTCCAATCCTATCACTGCTGCGTTTATGCCCCTGTACACACGCTTGATTCTCTTTTGGAGACATAGCAATCCATAGGTTTTAAGATACTTACTAGTCAGGTACATTCTTAGGCGTTTAATATGGGGTGTTGAGTCCATTTCGTTGAGCAAGGAGTAGCTCTTGTCTATTCCATATTTGGCTTAAGGAACTTTATCTGTGCTCATTTCAATCTCTGGTTTTATGCAGCACCCCAACTCACCTTTCCCCTTAAGCAAGCATAAGTTGGTTTTCTAAATTTGAGACCCTGTTCTGTTTTGGAATGCAGTTCCTGTGTAGCCAAGTTTACATTCCGTGTATTAGTGATATCTTATGATGTTTCTTTTTCTGTGTGACTTATTTCAGTTAGAATCATCGTACCTGAATCCACTCATTATGCTGCTACGGGCCTGATGACATAGATTTCATTGCTGAGTGATACTGCATTGTACGTAAGTACCACAAGTTCTTTATCCATTTTTCACTTTCTGTGTTATTGAACTTGTACGGTAAACGAGGTTCTTGTAAAAGGAGGCGTCCCAAACTTTGGGGTGGCTGTGTCTTTTTGATTTTAATTTCCCTAAGCTATAGGACCATAAGTGTAAGTGCCCTAGGCTCTGTTGCTTTGTTTTTTAGATGTTTCAGGAAACACCATACACTTCTCCCGAGTGGTTGTTGGCAATTTACATCCCGCCCATCAGCATAACAAGGCTCCCAGTTCTCCATGGCCTGTCCTGCCTTTCTGGATTTTACACTTTTTTCAGATGGCCCTTTTGACCGGGGGGAAGTGAGACTTCATTGTAGTGCAGATTTCCTTTGCAAGCTTGCTTGGTTGGCCAAAAAGGGCGTATGCGTTTTTTCCTGAATATATTCAGGAAAAAACGCATACGCCCTTTTTGGCCAAGTGCATCATTGTGGACGTTCTGCCTCTTTTCCTATGCTTTCAATGCAATTCCAGTCTACCTCCTGAAATCGGTTTCCTGCAATTCTGCCCCGCTTTCAAGTCCTCTTGGCAGCCTTACTTCAGTCTATTTTTGGACGATAGCTGTCATTTATAACTCTGCAGGTTTGTGAATTACAGTGCCCCTGAGCTCCTTTCTTCAACTCGCTTTTTTTTGAGCTGGCCGCAACACGGCAGGATGGCTCAGGCCCTAATCTGGTTCTGGCATGGCACGCTGAGCCTTTGGTTAATTCCTCTTCCTGGTAGGAAATGAGAGTTAAATTTGCCCGTCCAGACACCTCCAGCTAGTATCCATTGGTTCTCGCTATTCCTGTTCATCTTCCGCAGAAATTGCAAACTGGGCCAAACAGGAGGTTAAAGGGACTGACTCTCCAAGTCGGGAGAGTGTTAGTAAAGCGTCTGGAATGTTGCACCCGAGTACCAGGGGAGGAAAACTGAGACATATTTGAACACGTCTCCCGTTCACATGGTTGATCATACTTGGGTTCCACATGCATGTTTTAGCTGAAGGAAGAATACCTTAAACCTGGAGAGTTGAGACCCGTGTAATGGGTACCATGCAATATGACTTCAAAGGGTCTTCATTTGCTCACCGAACCTCTCCAATCCTATCACTGCTGCGTTTATGCCCCTGTACACATGCTTGATTCTCTTTCGGAGACATAGCAATCCATAGGTTTTAAGATACTTACTAGTCAGGTACATTCTTAGGCGTTTAATATGCGGTGTTGAGTCCATTTCGTTGAGCAAGGAGTAGCTCTTGTCTATTCCATATTTGACTTAAGGAACTTTATCTGTGCTCATTTCAATCTCTGGTTTTATGCAGCACCCCAACTCACCTTTACCCTTAAGCAAGCATAAGTTGGTTTTCTAAATTTGAGACCCTGTTCTGTTCTGTAATTCAGTTCCTGTGTAGCCAAGTTTACATTCCGTGTATTACTGATATCTTATGATGTTTCTTTTTCTGTGTGACTTATTTCAGTTAGAATCATCATACCTGAATCCACTCATTGTGCTGCTAAGGGCCTGATGACACAGATTTCATTGCTGAGTGATATTGCTTTGTAAGTAAATACCACAACTTCTTTATCCATTTTTCACTTTCTGCGATGTTGAACTTGTACTGTAAACGAGGTTCTTGTAAACAGAGCCGTTCCAAACTTTGCGGTGGCTGTGTCTTTTTGATTTTAATTTCCCTAAGCTATAGGACCATAAGTGCAAGTGCCCTAGGTTCTGTTGCTTTGTTTTTTAGATGTTTCAGGAAACACCATACGCTTCTCCTGAGTGGTTGTTGGCAATTTACAACCCGCCCATCAGCATAACAAGGCTCCCAGTTCTCCATGGCCTGTCCTGCCTTTCTGGATTTTACACTTTTTTCAGATGGCCCTTTTGACCGGGGGGAAGTGAGACTTCATTGTAGTGCAGATTTCCTTTGCAAGCTTGCTTGGTTGGCCAAAAAGGGCGTATGCGTTTTTTCCTGAATATATTCAGGAAAAAACGCATACGCCCTTTTTGGCCAAGTGCATCATTGTGGACGTTCTGCCTCTTTTCCTATGCTTTCAATGCAATTCCAGTCTACCTCCTGAAATCGGTTTCCTGCAATTCTGCCCCGCTTTCAAGTCCTCTTGGCAGCCTTACTTCAGTCTATTTTTGGACGATAGCTGTCATTTATAACTCTGCAGGTTTTTGAATTACAGTGCCCCTGAGCTCCTTTCTTCAACTCGGTTTGTTTTGAGCTGGCCGCAACACTGCAGGATGGCTTCAGGCCCTAATCTGGTTCCGGTACGGCACGCTGAGCCTTTGGTTATTTCCTCTTCCTGTTGGGAAATGAGAGTTAAATTTGCCCGTCCAGACACCTCCAGCTAGCCTCTCATTGGTTCTCGCTATTCCTGTTCATCTTCCGCAGAAATTGCAAACTGTGCCAAACAGGAGGTTAAAGGCGCTGACTCTCCAAGAGGGGAGAGTGTTAGGAAAGCATCTGGAATGTTGCACCCGAGTACCAGGGGAGGAAAACTGAGATATATTTGAACACGCCTCCCGATCACATGGTTGATCATACTCTGGGTTCCACATGCATATTTTAGCTGAAGGAAGAATACCTAAAACCTGGGTAGTTGAAACCCGTGGAATGGGTACCATGCAATATGACTTCAAAGGGTCTTCATTTGCTCACCGAACCTCTCCAATCCTATCACTGCTGCGTTTATGCCCCTGTGCACATGCTTGATTCTCTTTCGGAGACCTAGCAATCCATAGGTTTTAAGATACTTACTAGTCAGGTACATTCTTAGGCGTTTAATATGCGGTGTTGAGTCCATTTCGTTGAGCAAGGAGTAGCTCTTGTCTATTCCATATTTGGCTTAAGGAACTTTATCTGTGCTCATTTCAATCTCTGGTTTTATGCAGCACCCCAACTCACCTTTCCCCTTAAGCAAGCATAAGTTGGTTTTCTAAATTTGAGACCCTGTTCTGTTTTGGAATGCTGTTCCTGTGTAGCCAAGTTTACAGTCCGTGTATTAGTGATATCTTATGATGTTTCTTTTTCTGTGTGACTTATTTCAGTTAGAATCATCGTACCTGAATCCACTCATTATGCTGCTACGGGCCTGATGACATAGATTTCATTGCTGAGTGATACTGCATTGTACGTAAGTACCACAAGTTCTTTATCCATTTTTCACTTTCTGTGATATTGAACTTGTACGGTAAACGAGGTTCTTGTAAACGGAGGCGTCCCAAACTTTGGGGTGGCTGTGTCTTTTTGATTTTAATTTCCCTAAGCTATAGGACCATAAGTGGCAGTGCCCTAGGCTCTGTTGCTTTGTTTTTTAGATGTTTCAGGAAACACCATACACTTCTCCCGAGTGGTTGTTGGCAATTTACATCCCGCCCATCAGCATAACAAGGCTCCCAGTTCTCCATGGCCTGTCCTGCCTTTCTGGATTTTACACTTTTTTCAGATGGCCCTTTTGACCGGGGGGAAGTGAGACTTCATTGTAGTGCAGATTTCCTTTGCAAGCTTGCTTGGTTGGCCAAAAAGGGCGTATGCGTTTTTTCCTGAATATATTCAGGAAAAAACGCATACGCCCTTTTTGGCCAAGTGCATCATTGTGGACGTTCTGCCTCTTTTCCTATGCTTTCAATGCAATTCCAGTCTACCTCCTGAAATCGGTTTCCTGCAATTCTGCCCCGCTTTCAAGTCCTCTTGGCAGCCTTACTTCAGTCTATTTTTGGACGATAGCTGTCATTTATAACTCTGCAGGTTTGTGAATTACAGTGCCCCTGAGCTCCTTTCTTCAACTCGCTTTCTTTTGAGCTGGCCGCAACACCGCAGGATGGCTTCAGGCCCTAATCTGGTTCCGGCACGGCACACTGAGCCTTTGGTTATTTCCTCTTCCTGGTGGGAAATGAGAGTTAAATTTGCCCGTCCAGACACCTCCAGCTAGCCTCTCATTGGTTCTCGCTATTCCTGTTCATCTTCCGCAGAAATTGCAAACTGGGCCAAAGAGGAGGTTAAAGGTGCTGACTCTCCAAGTGGGGAGAGTGTTAGTAAAGCGTCTGGAATGTTGCACCCGAGTACCAGGGGAGGAAAACTGAGACATATTTGAACACGTCTCCCGTTCACATGGTTGATCATACTTGGGTTCCACATGCATGTTTTAGCTGAAGGAAGAATACCTTAAACCTGGAGAGTTGAGACCCGTGTAATGGGTACCGTGCAATATGACTTCAAAGGGTCTTCATTTGCTCACCGAACCTCTCCAATCCTATCACTGCTGCGTTTATGCCCCTGTACACATGCTTGATTCTCTTTCGGAGACATAGCAATCCATAGGTTTTAAGATACTTACTAGTCAGGTACATTCTTAGGCGTTTAATATGCGGTGTTGAGTCCATTTCGTTGAGCAAGGAGTAGCTCTTGTCTATTCCATATTTGGCTTAAGGAACTTTATCTGTGCTCATTTCAATCTCTGGTTTTATGCAGCACCCCAACTCACCTTTCCCCTTAAGCAAGCATAAGTTGGTTTTCTAAATTTGAGACCCTGTTCTGTTTTGGAATGCAGTTCCTGTGTAGCCAAGTTTACATTCCGTGTATTAGTGATATCTTATGATGTTTCTTTTTCTGTGTGACTTATTTCAGTTAGAATCATCGTACCTGAATCCACTCATTATGCTGCTACGGGCCTGATGACATAGATTTCATTGCTGAGTGATACTGCATTGTACGTAAGTACCACAAGTTCTTTATCCATTTTTCACTTTCTGTGATATTGAACTTGTACGGTAAACGAGGTTCTTGTAAACGGAGGCGTCCCAAACATTGGGGTGGCTGTGTCTTTTTGATTTTAATTTCCCTAAGCTATAGGACCATAAGTGGTAGTGCCCTAGGTTCTGTTGCTTTGTTTTTTAGATGTTTCAGGAAACACCATACACTTCTCCCGAGTGGTTGTTGGCAATTTACATCCCGCCCATCAGCATAACAAGGCTCCCAGTTCTCCATGGCCTGTCCTGCCTTTCTGGATTTTACACTTTTTTCAGATGGCCCTTTAGACCGGGGGGAAGTGAGACTTCATTGTAGTGCAGATTTCCTTTGCAAGCTTGCTTGGTTGGCCAAAAAGGGCGTATGCGTTTTTTCCTGAATATATTCAGGAAAAAACGCATACGCCCTTTTTGGCCAAGTGCATCATTGTGGACGTTCTGCCTCTTTTCCTATGCTTTCAATGCAATTCCAGTCTACCTCCTGAAATCGGTTTCCTGCAATTCTGCCCCGCTTTCAAGTCCTCTTGGCAGCCTTACTTCAGTCTATTTTTGGACGATAGCTGTCATTTATAACTCTGCAGGTTTGTGAATTACAGTGCCCCTGAGCTCCTTTCTTCAACTCGCTTTCTTTTGAGCTGGCCGCAACACCGCAGGATGGCTTCAGGCCCTAATCTGGTTCCGGTACGGCACGCTGAGCCTTTGGTTATTTCCTCTTCCTGGTGGGAAATGAGAGTTAAATTTGCCCGTCCAGACACCTCCAGCTAGCCTCTCATTGGTTCTCGCTATTCCTGTTCATCTTCCGCAGAAATTGGAAACTGGGCCAAACAGGAGGTTAAAGGCGCTGACTCTCCAAGTGGGGAGAGTGTTAGTAAAGCGTCTGGAATGTTGCACCTGAGTACCAGGGGAGGAAAACTGAGACATATTTGAACACGTCTCCCGTTCACATGGTTGATCATACTTGGGTTCCACATGCATGTTTTAGCTGAAGGAAGAATACCTTAAACCTGGAGAGTTGAGACCCGTGTAATGGGTACCATGCAATATGACTTCAAAGGGTCTTCATTTGCTCACCGAACCTCTCCAATCCTATCACTGCTGCGTTTATGCCCCTGTACACATGCTTGATTCTGTTTTGGAGACATAGCAATCCATAGGTTTTACGATACTTACTAGTCAGGTACATTCTTAGGCGTTTAATATGCGGTGTTGAGTCCATTTCGTTGAGCAAGGAGTAGCTCTTGTCTATTCCATATTTGACTTAAGGAACTTTATCTGTGCTCATTTCAATCTCTGGTTTTATGCAGCACCCCAACTCACCTTTACCCTTAAGCAAGCATAAGTTGGTTTTCTAAATTTGAGACCCTGTTCTGTTCTGTAATTCAGTTCCTGTGTAGCCAAGTTTACATTCCGTGTATTACTGATATCTTATGATGTTTCTTTTTCTGTGTGACTTACTTCAGTTAGAATCATCATACCTGAATCCACTCATTGTGCTGCTAAGGGCCTGATGACATAGATTTCATTGCTGAGTGATATTGCTTTGTAAGTAAATACCACAACTTCTTTATCCATTTTTCACTTTCTGCGATGTTGAACTTGTACTGTAAACGAGGTTCTTGTAAACAGAGCCGTTCCAAACTTTGGGGTGGCTGTGTCTTTTTGATTTTAATTTCCCTAAGCTATAGGACCATAAGTGGAAGTGCCCTAGGTTCTGTTGCTTTGTTTTTTAGATGTTTCAGGAAACACCATACACTTCTCCTGAGTGGTTGTTGGCAACTTACATCCCGCCCATCAGCATAACAAGGCTCCCAGTTCTCCATGGCCTGTCCTGCCTTTCTGGATTTTACACTTTTTTCAGATGGCCCTTTTGACCGGGGGGAAGTGAGACTTCATTGTAGTGCAGATTTCCTTTGCAAGCTTGCTTGGTTGGCCAAAAAGGGCGTATGCGTTTTTTCCTGAATATATTCAGTAAAAAACGCATACGCCCTTTTTGGCCAAGTGCATCATTGTGGACGTTCTGCCTCTTTTCCTATGCTTTCAATGCAATTCCAGTCTACCTCCTGAAATCGGTTTCCTGCAATTCTGCCCCACGTTCAAGTCCTCTTGGCAGCCTTACTTCAGTGTATTTTTGGACGATAGCTGTCATTTATAACTCTGCAGGTTTGTGAATTACAGTGCCCCTGAGCTCCTTTCTTCAACTCGCTTTCTTGTGACCTGGCCGCAACACCGCAGGATGGCTTCAGGCCCTAATCTGGTTCCGGCACGGCACGCTGAGCCTTTGGTTATTTCCTCTTCCTGGTGGGAAATGAGAGTTAAATTTGCCCGTCCAGACACCTGCAGCTAGTCTCTCATTGGTTCTCGCTATTCCTGTTCATCTTCCGCAGAAATTGCAAACTGGGCCAAACAGGAGGTTAAAGGCGCTGACTCTCCAAGTGGGGAGAGTGTTAGTAAAGCGTCTGGAATATTGCACCCGAGTACCAGGGGAGGAAAACTGAGACATATTTGAACACGTCTCCCGATCACATGGTTGATCATACTCTAGGTTCCACATGCATGTTTTAGCTGAAGGAAGAATACCTGAAACCTGGGTAGTTGAAACCCGTGGAATGGGTACCATGCAATATGACTTCAAAGGGTCTTCATTTGCTCACCGAACCTCTCCAATCCTATCACTGCTGCGTTTATGCCCCTGTACACATGCTTGATTCTCTTTCGGAGACATAGCAATCCATAGGTTTTAAGATACTTACAAGTCAGGTACATTCTTAGGCGTTTAATATGCGGTGTTGAGTCCATTTCGTTGAGCAAGGAGTAGCTCTTGTCTATTCCATATTTGACTTAAGGAACTTTATCTGTGCTCATTTCAATCTCTGGTTTTATGCAGCACCCCAACTCACCTTTACCCTTAAGCAAGCATAAGTTGTTTTTCTAAATTTGAGACCCTGTTCTGTTCTGTAATTCAGTTCCTGTGTAGCCAAGTTTCCATTCCGTGTATTACTGATATCTTATGATGTTTCATTTTCTGTGTGACTTATTTCAGTTAGAATCATCATACCTGAATCCACTCATTGTGCTGCTAAGGGCCTGATGACATAGATTTCATTGCTGAGTGATATTGCTTTGTAAGTGAATACCACAACTTCTTTATCCATTTTTCACTTTCTGCGATGTTGAACTTGTACTGTAATCGAGGTTCTTGTAAACAGAGCCGTTCCAAACTTTGGGGTGGCTGTGTCTTTTTGATTTTAATTTCCCTAAGCTATAGGACCATAAGTGGAAGTGCCCTAGGCTCTGTTGCTTTGTTTTTTAGATGTTTCAGGAAACACCATACACTTCTCCCAAGTGTCTGTTGGCAATTTACATCCCGCCCATCCGCATAACAAGGCTCCCAGTTCTCAATGGCCTGTTGCCTTTCTGGATTTTACACTTTTTTCAGATGGCCCTTTTGACCGGGGGGAAGTGAGACTTCATTGTAGTGCAGATTTCCTTTGCAAGCTTGCTTGGTTGGCCAAAAAGGGCGTATGCGTTTTTTCCTGAATATATTCAGGGAAAAACGCATACGCCCTTTTTGGCCAAGTGCATCATTGTGGACGTTCTGCCTCTTTTCCTATGCTTTCAATGCAATTCCAGTCTACCTCCTGAAATCGGTTTCCTGCAATTCTGCCCCGCTTTCAAGTCCTCTTGGCAGCCTTACTTCAGTCTATTTTTGGACGATAGCTGTCATTTATAACTCTGCAGGTTTGTGAATTACAGTGCCCCTGAGGTCCTTTCTTCAACTCGCTTTCTTTTGAGCTGGCCGCAACACCGCAGGATGGCTTCAGGCCCTAATCTGGTTCCGGCCCGGCACGCTGAGCCTTTGGTTATTTCCTCTTCCTGTTGGGAAATGAGAGTTAAATTTGCCCGTCCAGACACCTCCAGCTAGCCTCTCATTGGTTCTCGCTATTCCTGTTCATCTTCCGCAGAAATTGCAAACTGTGCCAAACAGGAGGTTAAAGACGCTGACTCTCCAAGTGGGGAGAGTGTTAGTAAAGCGTCTGGAATGTTGCACCCGAGTACCAGGGGAGGAAAACTGAGACATATTTGAACACGTCTCCTGTTCACATGGTTGATCATACTCTGGGTTCCAGATGCATGTTTTAGCTGAAGGAAGAATACCTAAAACCTGGGTAGTTGAAACCCGTGGAATGGGTACCATGCAATATGACTTCAAAGGGTCTTCATTTGCTCACCGCACCTCTCCAATCCTATCACTGCTGCGTTTATGCCCCTGTACACATGCTTGATTCTCTTTCGGAGACATAGCAATCCATAGGTTTTAAGATACTTACTAGTCAGGTACATTCTTAGGCGTTTAATATGCGGTGTTGAGTCCATTTCGTTGAGCAAGGGGTAGCTCTTGTCTATTCCATATTTGGCTTAAGGAACTTTATCTGTGCTCATTTCAATCTCTGGTTTTATGCAGCACCCCAACTCACCTTTACACTTAAGCAAGAATAAGTTGGTTTTCTAAATTTCAGACCCTGTTCTGTTCTGTAATTCAGTTCCTGTGTAGCCAAGTTTACATTCCGTGAATTACTGATATCTTATGATGTTTCTTTTTCTGTGTGACTTACTTCAGTTAGAATCATCATACCTGAATCCACTCATTGTGCTGCTAAGGGCCTGATGACACAGATTTCATTGCTGAGTGATATTGCTTTGTAAGTAAATACCACAACTTCTTTATCCATTTTTCACTTTCTGCGATGTTGAACTTGTACTGTAAACGAGGTTCTTGTAAACAGAGCCGTTCCAAACTTTGGGGTGGCTGTGTCTTTTTGATTTTAATTTCCCTAAGCTATAGGACCATAAGTGGAAGTGCCCTAGGTTCTGTTGCTTTGTTTTTTAGATGTTTCAGGAAACACCATACACTTCTCCCGAGTGGTTGTTGGCAATTTACATCCCGCCCATCAGCATAACAAGGCTCCCAGTTCTCCATGGCCTGTCCTGCCTTTCTGGATTTTACACTTTTTTCAGATGGCCCTTTTGACCGGGGGGAAGTGAGACTTCATTGTAGTGCAGATTTCCTTTGCAAGCTTGCTTGGTTGGCCAAAAAGGGCGTATGCGTTTTTTCCTGAATATATTCAGGAAAAAACGCATACGCCCTTTTTGGCCAAGTGCATCATTGTGGACATTCTGCCTCTTTTCCTATGCTTTCAATGCAATTCCAGTCTACCTCCTGAAATCGGTTTCCTGCAATTCTGCCCCTCTTTCAAGTCCTCTTGGCAGCCTTACTTCAGTCTATTTTTGGACGATAGCTGTCATTTATAACTCTGCAGGTTTGTGAATTACAGTGCCCCTGAGCTCCTTTCTTCAACTTGCTTTCTTGTGACCTGGCCGCAACACCGCAGGATGGCTTCAGGCCCTAATCTGGTTCCGGCACGGCACGCTGAGCCTTTGGTTATTTCCTTTTCCTGGTGGGAAATGAGAGTTAAATTTGCCCGTCCAGACACCTCCAGCTAGTCTCTCTTTGGTTCTCGCTATTCCTGTTCATCTTCCGCAGAAATTGCAAACTGGGCCAAACAGGAGGTTAAAGGCGCTGACTCTCCAAGTCGGGAGAGTGTTAGTAAAGCGTCTGGAATGTTGCACCCGAGTACCAGGGGAGGAAAACTGAGACATATTTGAACACGTCTCCCGATCACATGGTTGATCATACTCTAGGTTCCACATGCATGTTTTAGCTGAAGGAAGAATACCTTAAACCTGGAGAGTTGAGACCCGTGTAATGGGTACCATGCAATATGACTTCAAAGGGTCTTCATTTGCTCACCGAACCTCTCCAATCCTATCACTGCTGCGTTTATGCCCCTGTACACATGCTTGATTCTCTTTCGGAGACATAGCAATCCATAGGTTTAAGATACTTACTAGTCAGGTACATTCTTAGGCGTTTAATATGCGGTGTTGAGTCCATTTCGTTGAGCAAGGAGTAGCTCTTGTCTATTCCATATTTGACTTAAGGAACTTTATCTGTGCTCATTTCAATCTCTGGTTTTATGCAGCACCCCAACTCACCTTTACCCTTAAGCAAGCATAAGTTGGTTTTCTAAATTTGAGACCCTGTTCTGTTCTGTAATTCAGTTCCTGTGTAGCCAAGTTTACATTCCGTGTATTACTGATATCTTATGATGTTTCTTTTTCTGTGTGACTTACTTCAGTTAGAATCATCATACCTGAATCCACTCATTGTGCTGCTAAGGGCCTGATGACACAGATTTCATTGCTGAGTGATATTGCTTTGTAAGTAAATACCACAACTTCTTTATCCATTTTTCACTTTCTGCGATGTTGAACTTGTACTGTAAACGAGGTTCTTGTAAACAGAGCCGTTCCAAACTTTGGGGTGGCTGTGTCTTTTTGATTTTAATTTCCCTAAGCTATAGGACCATAAGTGGCAGTGCCCTAGGCTCTGTTGCTTTGTTTTTTAGATGTTTCAGGAAACACCATACACTTCTCCCGAGTGTCTGTTGGCAATTTTCATCCCGCCCATCAGCATAACAAGGCTCCCAGTTCTCCATGGCCTGTCCTGCCTTTCTGGATTTTACACTTTTTTCAGATGGCCCTTTTGACCGGGGGGAAGTGAGACTTCATTGTAGTGCAGATTTCCTTTGCAAGCTTGCTTGGTTGGCCAAAAAGGGCGTATGCGTTTTTTCCTGAATATATTCAGGAAAAAACGCATACGCCCTTTTTGGCCAAGTGCATCATTGTGGACGTTCTGCCTCTTTTCCTATGCTTTCAATGCAATTCCAGTCTACCTCCTGAAATCGGTTTCCTGCAATTCTGCCCCGCTTTCAAGTCCTCTTGGCAGCCTTACTTCAGTCTATTTTTGGACGATAGCTGTCATTTATAACTCTGCAGGTTTGTGAATTACAGTGCCCCTGAGCTCCTTTCTTCAACTCGCTTTCTTTTGAGCTGGCCGCAACACCGCAGGATGGCTTCAGGCCCTAATCTGGTTCCGGCACGGCACGCTGAGCCTTTGGTTATTTCCTCTTCCTGTTGGGAAATGAGAGTTAAATTTGCCCGTCCAGACACCTCCAGCTAGCCTCTCATTGGTTCTCGCTATTCCTGTTCATCTTCCGCAGAAATTGCAAACTGTGCCAAACAGGAGGTTAAAGACGCTGACTCTCCAAGTGGGGAGAGTGTTAGTAAAGCGTCTGGAATGTTGCACCCGAGTACCAGGGGAGGAAAACTGAGACATATTTGAATACGTCTCCTGTTCACATGGTTGATCATACTCTGGGTTCCACATGCATGTTTTAGCTGAAGGAAGAATACCTGAAACCTGGGTAGTTGAAACCCGTGGAATGGGTACCATGCAATATGACTTCCAAAGGTCTTCATTTGCTCACCGCACCTCTCCAATCCTATCACTGCTGCGTTTATGCCCCTGTACACATGCTTGATTCTCTTTCGGAGACATAGCAATCCATAGGTTTTAAGATACTTACTAGTCAGGTACATTCTTAGGCGTTTAATATGCGGTGTTGAGTCCATTTCGTTGAGCAAGGGGTAGCTCTTGTCTATTCCATATTTGACTTAAGGAACTTTATCTGTGCTCATTTCAATCTCTGGTTTTATGCAGCACCCCAACTCACCTTTACCCTTAAGCAAGCATAAGTTGGTTTTCTAAATTTGAGACCCTGTTCTGTTCTGTAATTCAGTTCCTGTGTAGCCAAGTTTACATTCTGTGTATTACTGATATCTTATGATGTTTCTTTTTCTGTGTGACTTATTTCACTTAGAATCATCATACCTGAATCCACTCATTGTGATGCTAAGGGCCTGATGACATAGATTTCATTGCTGAGTGATATTGCTTTGTAAGTAAATACCACAACTTCTTTATCCATTTTTCACTTTCAGCGATGTTGAACTTGTACTGTAAACGAGGTTCTTGTAAACAGAGGCGTCCCAAACTTTGGGGTGGCTGTGTCTTTTTGATTTTAATTTCCCTAAGCTATAGGACCATACGTGGCAGTGCCCTAGGCTCTGTTGCTTTGTTTTTTAGATGTTTCAGGAAACACCATACACTTCTCCCGAGTGTCTGTTGGCAATTTACATCCCGCCCATCAGCATAACAAGGCTCCCAGTTCTCCATGGCCTGTCCTGCCTTTCTGGATTTTACACTTTTTTCAGATGGCCCTTTTGACCGGGGGGAAGTGAGACTTCATTGTAGTACAGATTTCCTTTGCAAGCTTGCTTGGTTGGCCAAAAAGGGCGTATGCGTTTTTTCCTGAATATATTCAGGAAAAAACGCATACGCCCTTTTTGGCCAAGTGCATCATTGTGGACGTTCTGCCTCTTTTCCTATGCTTTCAATGCAATTCCAGTCTACCTCCTGAAATCGGTTTCCTGCAATTCTGCCCGGCTTTCAAGTCCTCTTGGCAGCCTTATTTCAGTCTATTTTTGGACGATAGCTGTCATTTATAACTCTGCAGGTTTGTGAATTACAGTGCCCCTGAGCTCCTTTCTTCAATTCGGTTTCTTTTGAGCTGGCCGCAACACCGCAGGATGGCTTCAGGCCCTAATCTGGTTCAGGTACGGCACGCTGAGCCTTTCGTTATTTCCTCTTCCTGTTGGGAAATGAGAGTTAAATTTGCCCGTCCAGACACCTCCAGCTAGCCTCTCATTGGTTCTCGCTATTCCTGTTCATCTTCCGCAGAAATTGCAAACTGGGCCAAACAGGAGGTTAAAGGGACTGACTCTCCAAGTGGGGAGAGTGTTAGTAAAGCGTCTGGAATGTTGCACCCGAGTACCAGGGGAGGAAAACTGAGACATATTTGAACACGTCTCCCGATCACATGGTTGATCATACTCTAGGTTCCACATGCATGTTTTAGCTGAAGGAAGAATACCTTAAACCTGGGTAGTTAAGACCCGTGTAATGGGTACCATGCAATATGACTTCAAAGGGTCTTCATTTGCTCACCGAACCTCTCCAATCCTATCACTGCTGCGTTTATGCCCCTGTACACATGCTTGATTCTCTTTCGGAGACATAGCAATCCATAGGTTTTAAGATACTTACTAGTCAGGTACATTCTTAGGCGTTTAATATGCGGTGTTGAGTCCATTTCGTTGAGCAAGGAGTAGCTCTTGTCTATTCCATATTTGACTTAAGGAACTTTATCTGTGCTCATTTCAATCTCTGGTTTTATGCAGCACCCCAACTCACCTTTACCCTTAAGCAAGCATAAGTTGGTTTTCTAAATTTGAGACCCTGTTCTGTTCTGTAATTCAGTTCCTGTGTAGCCAAGTTTACATTCCGTGTATTACTGATATCTTATGATGTTTCTTTTTCTGTGTGACTTACTTCAGTTAGAATCATCATACCTGAATCCACTCATTGTGCTGCTAAGGGCCTGATGACACAGATTTCATTGCTGAGTGATATTGCTTTGAAGTAAATACCACAACTTCTTTATCCATTTTTCACTTTCTGCGATGTTGAACTTGTACTGTAAACGAGGTTCTTGTAAACAGAGCCGTTCCAAACTTTGGGGTGGCTGTGTCTTTTTGATTTTAATTTCCCTAAGCTATAGGACCATAAGTGGCAGTGCCCTAGGCTCTGTTGCTTTGTTTTTTAGATGTTTCAGGAAACACCATACACTTCTCCCGAGTGTCTGTTGGCAATTTTCATCCCGCCCATCAGCATAACAAGGCTCCCAGTTCTCCATGGCCTGTCCTGCCTTTCTGGATTTTACACTTTTTTCAGATGGCCCTTTTGACCGGGGGGAAGTGAGACTTCATTGTAGTGCAGATTTCCTTTGCAAGCTTGCTTGGTTGGCCAAAAAGGGCGTATGCGTTTTTTCCTGAATATATTCAGGAAAAAACGCATACGCCCTTTTTGGCCAAGTGCATCATTGTGGACGTTCTGCCTCTTTTCCTATGCTTTCAATGCAATTCCAGTCTACCTCCTGAAATCGGTTTCCTGCAATTCTGCCCCGCTTTCAAGTCCTCTTGGCAGCCTTACTTCAGTCTATTTTTGGACGATAGCTGTCATTTATAACTCTGCAGGTTTGTGAATTACAGTGCCCCTGAGCTCCTTTCTTCAACTCGCTTTCTTTTGAGCTGGCCGCAACACCGCAGGATGGCTTCAGGCCCTAATCTGGTTCCGGCACGGCACGCTGAGCCTTTGGTTATTTCCTCTTCCTGGTGGGAAATGAGAGTTAAATTTGCCCGTCCAGACACCTCCAGCTAGCCTCTCATTGGTTCTCGCTATTCCTGTTCATCTTCCGCAGAAATTGCAAACTGTGCCAAACAGGAGGTTAAAGACGCTGACTATCCAAGTGGGGAGAGTGTTAGTAAAGCGTCTGGAATGTTGCACCCGAGTACCAGGGGAGGAAAACTGAGACATATTTGAACACGTCTCCTGTTCACATGGTTGATCATACTCTGGGTTCCACATGCATGTTTTAGCTGAAGGAAGAATACCTAAAACCTGGGTAGTTGAAACCCGTGGAATGGGTACCATGCAATATGACTTCAAAGGGTCTTCATTTGCTCACCGCACCTCTCCAATCCTATCACTGCTGCGTTTATGCCCCTGTACACATGCTTGATTCTCTTTCGGAGACATAGCAATCCATAGGTTTTAAGATACTTACTAGTCAGGTACATTCTTAGGCGTTTAATATGCGGTGTTGAGTCCATTTCGTTGAGCAAGGGGTAGCTCTTGTCTATTCCATATTTGGCTTAAGGAACTTTATCTGTGCTCATTTCAATCTCTGGTTTTATGCAGCACCCCAACTCACCTTTACATTTAAGCAAGAATAAGTTGGTTTTCTAAATTTCAGACCCTGTTCTGTTCTGTAATTCAGTTCCTGTGTAGCCAAGTTTACATTCCGTGAATTACTGATATCTTATGATGTTTCTTTTTCTGTGTGACTTACTTCAGTTAGAATCATCATACCTGAATCCACTCATTGTGCTGCTAAGGGCCTGATGACACAGATTTCATTGCTGAGTTATATTGCTTTGTAAGTAAATACCACAACTTCTTTATCCATTTTTCACTTTCTGCGATGTTGAACTTGTACTGTAAACGAGGTTCTTGTAAACAGAGCCGTTCCAAACTTTGGGGTGGCTGTGTCTTTTTGATTTTAATTTCCCTAAGCTATAGGACCATAAGTGGAAGTGCCCTAGGTTCTGTTGCTTTGTTTTTTAGATGTTTCAGGAAACACCATACACTTCTCCCGAGTGGTTGTTGGCAATTTACATCCCGCCCATCAGCATAACAAGGCTCCCAGTTCTCCATGGCCTGTCCTGCCTTTCTGGATTTTACACTTTTTTCAGATGGCCCTTTTGACCGGGGGGAAGTGAGACTTCATTGTAGTGCAGATTTCCTTTGCAAGCTTGCTTGGTTGGCCAAAAAGGGCGTATGCGTTTTTTCCTGAATATATTCAGGAAAAAACGCATACGCCCTTTTTGGCCAAGTGCATCATTGTGGACATTCTGCCTCTTTTCCTATGCTTTCAATGCAATTCCAGTCTACCTCCTGAAATCGGTTTCCTGCAATTCTGCCCCGCTTTCAAGTCCTCTTGGCAGCCTTACTTCAGTCTATTTTTGGACGATAGCTGTCATTTATAACTCTGCAGGTTTGTGAATTACAGTGCCCCTGAGCTCCTTTCTTCAACTTGCTTTCTTGTGACCTGGCCGCAACACCGCAGGATGGATTCAGGCCCTAATCTGGTTCCGGCACGGCACGCTGAGCCTTTGGTTATTTCCTTTTCCTGGTGGGAAATGAGAGTTAAATTTGCCCGTCCAGACACCTCCAGCTAGTCTCTCTTTGGTTCTCGCTATTCCTGTTCATCTTCCGCAGAAATTGCAAACTGGGCCAAACAGGAGGTTAAAGGCGCTGACTCTCCAAGTCGGGAGAGTGTTAGTAAAGCGTCTGGAATGTTGCACCCGAGTACCAGGGGAGGAAAACTGAGACATATTTGAACACGTCTCCCGATCACATGGTTGATCATACTCTAGGTTCCACATGCATGTTTTAGCTGAAGGAAGAATACCTTAAACCTGGAGAGTTGAGACCCGTGTAATGGGTACCATGCAATATGACTTCAAAGGGTCTTCATTTGCTCACCGAACCTCTCCAATCCTATCACTGCTGCGTTTATGCCCCTGTACACATGCTTGATTCTCTTTCGGAGACATAGCAATCCATAGGTTTAAGATACTTACTAGTCAGGTACATTCTTAGGCGTTTAATATGCGGTGTTGAGTCCATTTCGTTGAGCAAGGAGTAGCTCTTGTCTATTCCATATTTGACTTAAGGAACTTTATCTGTGCTCATTTCAATCTCTGGTTTTATGCAGCACCCCAACTCACCTTTACCCTTAAGCAAGCATAAGTTGGTTTTCTAAATTTGAGACCCTGTTCTGTTCTGTAATTCAGTTCCTGTGTAGCCAAGTTTACATTCCGTGTATTACTGATATCTTATGATGTTTCTTTTTCTGTGTGACTTACTTCAGTTAGAATCATCATACCTGAATCCACTCATTGTGCTGCTAAGGGCCTGATGACACAGATTTCATTGCTGAGTGATATTGCTTTGTAAGTAAATACCACAACTTCTTTATCCATTTTTCACTTTCTGCGATGTTGAACTTGTACTGTAAACGAGGTTCTTGTAAACAGAGCCGTTCCAAACTTTGGGGTGGCTGTGTCTTTTTGATTTTAATTTCCCTAAGCTATAGGACCATAAGTGGCAGTGCCCTAGGCTCTGTTGCTTTGTTTTTTAGATGTTTCAGGAAACACCATACACTTCTCCCGAGTGTCTGTTGGCAATTTTCATCCCGCCCATCAGCATAACAAGGCTCCCAGTTCTCCATGGCCTGTCCTGCCTTTCTGGATTTTACACTTTTTTCAGATGGCCCTTTTGACCGGGGGGAAGTGAGACTTCATTGTAGTGCAGATTTCCTTTGCAAGCTTGCTTGGTTGGCCAAAAAGGGCGTATGCGTTTTTTCCTGAATATATTCAGGAAAAAACGCATACGCCCTTTTTGGCCAAGTGCATCATTGTGGACGTTCTGCCTCTTTTCCTATGCTTTCAATGCAATTCCAGTCTACCTCCTGAAATCGGTTTCCTGCAATTCTGCCCCGCTTTCAAGTCCTCTTGGCAGCCTTACTTCAGTCTATTTTTGGACGATAGCTGTCATTTATAACTCTGCAGGTTTGTGAATTACAGTGCCCCTGAGCTCCTTTCTTCAACTCGCTTTCTTTTGAGCTGGCCGCAACACCGCAGGATGGCTTCAGGCCCTAATCTGGTTCCGGCACGGCACGCTGAGCCTTTGGTTATTTCCTCTTCCTGTTGGGAAATGAGAGTTAAATTTGCCCGTCCAGACACCTCCAGCTAGCCTCTCATTGGTTCTCGCTATTCCTGTTCATCTTCCGCAGAAATTGCAAACTGTGCCAAACAGGAGGTTAAAGACGCTGACTCTCCAAGTGGGGAGAGTGTTAGTAAAGCGTCTGGAATGTTGCACCCGAGTACCAGGGGAGGAAAACTGAGACATATTTGAATACGTCTCCTGTTCACATGGTTGATCATACTCTGGGTTCCACATGCATGTTTTAGCTGAAGGAAGAATACCTGAAACCTGGGTAGTTGAAACCCGTGGAATGGGTACCATGCAATATGACTTCCAAAGGTCTTCATTTGCTCACCGCACCTCTCCAATCCTATCACTGCTGCGTTTATGCCCCTGTACACATGCTTGATTCTCTTTCGGAGACATAGCAATCCATAGGTTTTAAGATACTTACTAGTCAGGTACATTCTTAGGCGTTTAATATGCGGTGTTGAGTCCATTTCGTTGAGCAAGGGGTAGCTCTTGTCTATTCCATATTTGACTTAAGGAACTTTATCTGTGCTCATTTCAATCTCTGGTTTTATGCAGCACCCCAACTCACCTTTACCCTTAAGCAAGCATAAGTTGGTTTTCTAAATTTGAGACCCTGTTCTGTTCTGTAATTCAGTTCCTGTGTAGCCAAGTTTACATTCTGTGTATTACTGATATCTTATGATGTTTCTTTTTCTGTGTGACTTATTTCACTTAGAATCATCATACCTGAATCCACTCATTGTGATGCTAAGGGCCTGATGACATAGATTTCATTGCTGAGTGATATTGCTTTGTAAGTAAATACCACAACTTCTTTATCCATTTTTCACTTTCAGCGATGTTGAACTTGTACTGTAAACGAGGTTCTTGTAAACAGAGGCGTCCCAAACTTTGGGGTGGCTGTGTCTTTTTGATTTTAATTTCCCTAAGCTATAGGACCATACGTGGCAGTGCCCTAGGCTCTGTTGCTTTGTTTTTTAGATGTTTCAGGAAACACCATACACTTCTCCCGAGTGTCTGTTGGCAATTTACATCCCGCCCATCAGCATAACAAGGCTCCCAGTTCTCCATGGCCTGTCCTGCCTTTCTGGATTTTACACTTTTTTCAGATGGCCCTTTTGACCGGGGGGAAGTGAGACTTCATTGTAGTACAGATTTCCTTTGCAAGCTTGCTTGGTTGGCCAAAAAGGGCGTATGCGTTTTTTCCTGAATATATTCAGGAAAAAACGCATACGCCCTTTTTGGCCAAGTGCATCATTGTGGACGTTCTGCCTCTTTTCCTATGCTTTCAATGCAATTCCAGTCTACCTCCTGAAATCGGTTTCCTGCAATTCTGCCCGGCTTTCAAGTCCTCTTGGCAGCCTTATTTCAGTCTATTTTTGGACGATAGCTGTCATTTATAACTCTGCAGGTTTGTGAATTACAGTGCCCCTGAGCTCCTTTCTTCAATTCGGTTTCTTTTGAGCTGGCCGCAACACCGCAGGATGGCTTCAGGCCCTAATCTGGTTCAGGTACGGCACGCTGAGCCTTTCGTTATTTCCTCTTCCTGTTGGGAAATGAGAGTTAAATTTGCCCGTCCAGACACCTCCAGCTAGCCTCTCATTGGTTCTCGCTATTCCTGTTCATCTTCCGCAGAAATTGCAAACTGGGACAAACAGGAGGTTAAAGGGACTGACTCTCCAAGTGGGGAGAGTGTTAGTAAAGCGTCTGGAATGTTGCACCCGAGTACCAGGGGAGGAAAACTGAGACATATTTGAACACGTCTCCCGATCACATGGTTGATCATACTCTAGGTTCCACATGCATGTTTTAGCTGAAGGAAGAATACCTTAAACCTGGGTAGTTAAGACCCGTGTAATGGGTACCATGCAATATGACTTCAAAGGGTCTTCATTTGCTCACCGAACCTCTCCAATCCTATCACTGCTGCGTTTATGCCCCTGTACACATGCTTGATTCTCTTTCGGAGACATAGCAATCCATAGGTTTTAAGATACTTACTAGTCAGGTACATTCTTAGGCGTTTAATATGCGGTGTTGAGTCCATTTCGTTGAGCAAGGAGTAGCTCTTGTCTATTCCATATTTGACTTAAGGAACTTTATCTGTGCTCATTTCAATCTCTGGTTTTATGCAGCACCCCAACTCACCTTTACCCTTAAGCAAGCATAAGTTGGTTTTCTAAATTTGAGACCCTGTTCTGTTCTGTAATTCAGTTCCTGTGTAGCCAAGTTTACATTCCGTGTATTACTGATATCTTATGATGTTTCTTTTTCTGTGTGACTTACTTCAGTTAGAATCATCATACCTGAATCCACTCATTGTGCTGCTAAGGGCCTGATGACACAGATTTCATTGCTGAGTGATATTGCTTTGTAAGTAAATACCACAACTTCTTTATCCATTTTTCACTTTCTGCGATGTTGAACTTGTACTGTAAACGAGGTTCTTGTAAACAGAGCCGTTCCAAACTTTGGGGTGGCTGTGTCTTTTTGATTTTAATTTCCCTAAGCTATAGGACCATAAGTGGAAGTGCCCTAGGTTCTGTTGCTTTGTTTTTTAGATGTTTCAGGAAACACCATACACTTCTCCCGAGTGGTTGTTGGCAATTTACATCCCGCCCATCAGCATAACAAGGCTCCCAGTTCTCCATGGCCTGTCCTGCCTTTCTGGATTTTACACTTTTTTCAGATGGCCCTTTTGACCGGGGGGAAGTGAGACTTCATTGTAGTGCAGATTTCCTTTGCAAGCTTGCTTGGTTGGCCAAAAAGGGCGTATGCGTTTTTTCCTGAATATATTCAGGAAAAAACGCATACGCCCTTTTTGGCCAAGTGCATCATTGTGGACGTTCTGCCTCTTTTCCTATGCTTTCAATGCAATTCCAGTCTACCTCCTGAAATCGGTTTCCTGCAATTCTGCCCCACGTTCAAGTCCTCTTGGCAGCCTTACTTCAGTGTATTTTTGGACGATAGCTGTCATTTATAACTCTGCAGGTTTGTGAATTACAGTGCCCCTGAGCTCCTTTCTTCAACTCGCTTTCTTGTGACCTGGCCGCAACACCGCAGGATGGCTTCAGGCCCTAATCTGGTTCCGGCACGGCACGCTGAGCCTTTGGTTATTTCCTCTTCCTGGTGGGAAATGAGAGTTAAATTTGCCCGTCCAGACACCTCCAGCTAGTCTCTCATTGGTTCTCGCTATTCCTGTTCATCTTCCGCAGAAATTGCAAACTGGGCCAAACAGGAGGTTAAAGGCGCTGAGTCTCCAAGTGGGGAGAGTGTTAGTAAAGCGTCTGGAATGTTGCACCCGAGTACCAGGGGAGGAAAACTGAGACATATTTGAACACGTCTCCCGATCACATGGTTGATCATACTCTAGGTTCCACATGCATGTTTTAGCTGAAGGAAGAATACCTGAAACCTGGGTAGTTGAAACCCGTGGAATGGGTACCATGCAATATGACTTCAAAGGGTCTTCATTTGCTCACCGAACCTCTCCAATCCTATCACTGCTGCGTTTATGCCCCTGTACACATGCTTGATTCTCTTTCGGAGACATAGCAATCCATAGGTTTTAAGATACTTACAAGTCAGGTACATTCTTAGGCGTTTAATATGCGGTGTTGAGTCCATTTCGTTGAGCAAGGAGTAGCTCTTGTCTATTCCATATTTGACTTAAGGAACTTTATCTGTGCTCATTTCAATCTCTGGTTTTATGCAGCACCCCAACTCACCTTTACCCTTAAGCAAGCATAAGTTGTTTTTCTAAATTTGAGACCCTGTTCTGTTCTGTAATTCAGTTCCTGTGTAGCCAAGTTTCCATTCCGTGTATTACTGATATCTTATGATGTTTCATTTTCTGTGTGACTTATTTCAGTTAGAATCATCATACCTGAATCCACTCATTGTGCTGCTAAGGGCCTGATGACATAGATTTCATTGCTGAGTGATATTGCTTTGTAAGTGAATACCACAACTTCTTTATCCATTTTTCACTTTCTGCGATGTTGAACTTGTACTGTAAACGAGGTTCTTGTAAACAGAGCCGTTCCAAACTTTGGGGTGGCTGTGTCTTTTTGATTTTAATTTCCCTAAGCTATAGGACCATAAGTGGAAGTGCCCTAGGCTCTGTTGCTTTGTTTTTTAGATGTTTCAGGAAACACCATACACTTCTCCCAAGTGTCTGTTGGCAATTTACATCCCGCCCATCCGCATAACAAGGCTCCCAGTTCTCAATGGCCTGTTGCCTTTCTGGATTTTACACTTTTTTCAGATGGCCCTTTTGACCGGGGGGAAGTGAGACTTCATTGTAGTGCAGATTTCCTTTGCAAGCTTGCTTGGTTGGCCAAAAAGGGCGTATGCGTTTTTTCCTGAATATATTCAGGAAAAAACGCATACGCCCTTTTTGGCCAAGTGCATCATTGTGGACGTTCTGCCTCTTTTCCTATGCTTTCAATGCAATTCCAGTCTACCTCCTGAAATCGGTTTTCTGCAATTCTGCCCCGCTTTCAAGTCCTCTTGGCAGCCTTACTTCAGTCTATTTTTGGACGATAGCTGTCATTTATAACTCTGCAGGTTTGTGAATTACAGTGCCCCTTTGCTCCTTTCTTCAACTCGCTTTCTTGTGACCTGGCCGCAACACCGCAGGATGGCTTCAGGCCCTAATCTGGTTCCGGCCCGGCACGCTGAGCCTTTGGTTAATTCCTCTTCCTGATGGGAAATGAGAGTTAAATTTGCCCGTCCAGACACCTCCAGCTAGCCTCTCATTGGTTCTCGCTATTCCTGTTCATCTTCCGCAGAAATTGCAAACTGGGCCAAACAGGAGGTTAAAGGGACTGACTCTCCAAGTGGGGAGAGTGTTAGTAAAGCGTCTGGAATGTTGCACCCGAGTACCAGGGGAGGAAAACTGAGACATATTTGAACACGTCTCCCGATCACATGGTTGATCATACTCTAGGTTCCACATGCATGTTTTAGCTGAAGGAAGAATACCTTAAACCTGGAGAGTTGAGACCCGTGTAATGGGTACCATGCAATATGACTTCAAAGGGTCTTCATTTGCTCACCGAACCTCTCCAATCCTATCACTGCTGCGTTTATGCCCCTGTACACATGCTTGATTCTCTTTCGGAGACATAGCAATCCATAGGTTTTAAGATACTTACTAGTCAGGTACATTCTTAGGCGTTTAATATGCGATGTTGAGTCCATTTCGTTGAGCAAGGAGTAGCTCTTGTCTATTCCATATTTGACTTAAGGAACTTTATCTGTGCTCATTTCAATCTCTGGTTTTATGCAGCACCCCAACTCACCTTTACCCTTAAGCAAGCATAAGTTGGTTTTCTAAATTTGAGACCCTGTTCTGTTCTGTAATTCAGTTCCTGTGTAGCCAAGTTTACATTCCGTGTATTACTGATATCTTATGATGTTTCTTTTTCTGTGTGACTTACTTCAGTTAGAATCATCATACCTGAATCCACTCATTGTGCTGCTAAGGGCCTGATGACACAGATTTCATTGCTGAGTGATATTGCTTTGTAAGTAAATACCACAACTTCTTTATCCATTTTTCACTTTCTGCGATGTTGAACTTGTACTGTAAACGAGGTTCTTGTAAACAGAGCCGTTCCAAACTTTGGGGTGGCTGTGTCTTTTTGATTTTAATTTCCCTAAGCTATAGGACCATAAGTGGCAGTGCCCTAGGCTCTGTTGCTTTGTTTTTTAGATGTTTCAGGAAACACCATACACTTCTCCCGAGTGTCTGTTGGCAATTTTCATCCCGCCCATCAGCATAACAAGGCTCCCAGTTCTCCATGGCCTGTCCTGCCTTTCTGGATTTTACACTTTTTTCAGATGGCCCTTTTGACCGGGGGGAAGTGAGACTTCATTGTAGTGCAGATTTCCTTTGCAAGCTTGCTTGGTTGGCCAAAAAGGGCGTATGCGTTTTTTCCTGAATATATTCAGGAAAAAACGCATACGCCCTTTTTGGCCAAGTGCATCATTGTGGACGTTCTGCCTCTTTTCCTATGCTTTCAATGCAATTCCAGTCTACCTCCTGAAATCGGTTTCCTGCAATTCTGCCCCGCTTTCAAGTCCTCTTGGCAGCCTTACTTCAGTCTATTTTTGGACGATAGCTGTCATTTATAACTCTGCAGGTTTGTGAATTACAGTGCCCCTGAGCTCCTTTCTTCAACTCGCTTTCTTTTGAGCTGGCCGCAACACCGCAGGATGGCTTCAGGCCCTAATCTGGTTCCGGCACGGCACGCTGAGCCTTTGGTTATTTCCTCTTCCTGGTGGGAAATGAGAGTTAAATTTGCCCGTCCAGACACCTCCAGCTAGCCTCTCATTGGTTCTCGCTATTCCTGTTCATCTTCCGCAGAAATTGCAAACTGTGCCAAACAGGAGGTTAAAGACGCTGACTATCCAAGTGGGGAGAGTGTTAGTAAAGCGTCTGGAATGTTGCACCCGAGTACCAGGGGAGGAAAACTGAGACATATTTGAACACGTCTCCTGTTCACATGGTTGATCATACTCTGGGTTCCACATGCATGTTTTAGCTGAAGGAAGAATACCTAAAACCTGGGTAGTTGAAACCCGTGGAATGGGTACCATGCAATATGACTTCAAAGGGTCTTCATTTGCTCACCGCACCTCTCCAATCCTATCACTGCTGCGTTTATGCCCCTGTACACATGCTTGATTCTCTTTCGGAGACATAGCAATCCATAGGTTTTAAGATACTTACTAGTCAGGTACATTCTTAGGCGTTTAATATGCGGTGTTGAGTCCATTTCGTTGAGCAAGGGGTAGCTCTTGTCTATTCCATATTTGGCTTAAGGAACTTTATCTGTGCTCATTTCAATCTCTGGTTTTATGCAGCACCCCAACTCACCTTTACACTTAAGCAAGAATAAGTTGGTTTTCTAAATTTCAGACCCTGTTCTGTTCTGTAATTCAGTTCCTGTGTAGCCAAGTTTACATTCCGTGAATTACTGATATCTTATGATGTTTCTTTTTCTGTGTGACTTACTTCAGTTAGAATCATCATACCTGAATCCACTCATTGTGCTGCTAAGGGCCTGATGACACAGATTTCATTGCTGAGTTATATTGCTTTGTAAGTAAATACCACAACTTCTTTATCCATTTTTCACTTTCTGCGATGTTGAACTTGTACTGTAAACGAGGTTCTTGTAAACAGAGCCGTTCCAAACTTTGGGGTGGCTGTGTCTTTTTGATTTTAATTTCCCTAAGCTATAGGACCATAAGTGGAAGTGCCCTAGGTTCTGTTGCTTTGTTTTTTAGATGTTTCAGGAAACACCATACACTTCTCCCGAGTGGTTGTTGGCAATTTACATCCCGCCCATCAGCATAACAAGGCTCCCAGTTCTCCATGGCCTGTCCTGCCTTTCTGGATTTTACACTTTTTTCAGATGGCCCTTTTGACCGGGGGGAAGTGAGACTTCATTGTAGTGCAGATTTCCTTTGCAAGCTTGCTTGGTTGGCCAAAAAGGGCGTATGCGTTTTTTCCTGAATATATTCAGGAAAAAACGCATACGCCCTTTTTGGCCAAGTGCATCATTTTGGACATTCTGCCTCTTTTCCTATGCTTTCAATGCAATTCCAGTCTACCTCCTGAAATCGGTTTCCTGCAATTCTGCCCCGCTTTCAAGTCCTCTTGGCAGCCTTACTTCAGTCTATTTTTGGACGATAGCTGTCATTTATAACTCTGCAGGTTTGTGAATTACAGTGCCCCTGAGCTCCTTTCTTCAACTTGCTTTCTTGTGACCTGGCCGCAACACCGCAGGATGGATTCAGGCCCTAATCTGGTTCCGGCACGGCACGCTGAGCCTTTGGTTATTTCCTTTTCCTGGTGGGAAATGAGAGTTAAATTTGCCCGTCCAGACACCTCCAGCTAGTCTCTCTTTGGTTCTCGCTATTCCTGTTCATCTTCCGCAGAAATTGCAAACTGGGCCAAACAGGAGGTTAAAGGCGCTGACTCTCCAAGTCGGGAGAGTGTTAGTAAAGCGTCTGGAATGTTGCACCCGAGTACCAGGGGAGGAAAACTGAGACATATTTGAACACGTCTCCCGATCACATGGTTGATCATACTCTAGGTTCCACATGCATGTTTTAGCTGAAGGAAGAATACCTTAAACCTGGGTAGTTGAAACCCGTGGAATGGGTACCATGCAATATGACTTCAAAGGGTGTTCATTTGCTCACCGAACCTCTCCAGTCCTATCACTGCTGCGTTTATGCCCCTGTACACATGCTTGATTCTCTTTCGGAGACATAGCAATCCATAGGTTTTAAGATACTTACTAGTCAGGTACATTCTTAGGCGTTTAATATGCGGTGTTGAGTCCATTTCGTTGAGCAAGGAGTAGCTCTTGTCTATTCCATATTTGACTTAAGGAACTTTATCTGTGCTCATTTCAATCTCTGGTTTTGTGCAGCACCCCAACTCACCTTTACCCTTAAGCAAGCATAAGTTGGTTTTCTAAATTTGAGACCCTGTTCTGTTCTGTAATTCAGTTCCTGTGTAGCCAAGTTTACATTCCGTGTATTACTGATATCTTATGATGTTTCTTTTTCTGTGTGACTTACTTCAGTTAGAATCATCATACCTGAATCCACTCATTGTGCTGCTAAGGGCCTGATGACACAGATTTCATTGCTGAGTGATATTGCTTTGTAAGTAAATACCACAACTTCTTTATCCATTTTTCACTTTCTGCGATGTTGAACTTGTACTGTAAACGAGGTTCTTGTAAACAGAGCCGTTCCAAACTTTGGGGTGGCTGTGTCTTTTTGATTTTAATTTCCCTAAGCTATAGGACCATAAGTGGAAGTGCCCTAGGTTCTGTTGCTTTGTTTCTTAGATGTTTCAGGAAACACCATACACTTCTCCTGAGTGGTTGTTGGCAATTTACATCCCGCCCATCAGCATAACAAGGCTCCCAGTTCTCCATGGCCTGTCCTGCCTTTCTGGATTTTACACTTTTTTCAGATGGCCCTTTTGACCGGGGGGAAGTGAGACTTCATTGTAGTGCAGATTTCCTTTGCAAGCTTGCTTGGTTGGCCAAAAAGGGCGTATGCGTTTTTTCCTGAATATATTCAGGAAAAAACGCATACGCCCTTTTTGGCCAAGTGCATCATTGTGGACGTTCTGCCTCTTTTCCTATGCTTTCAATGCAATTCCAGTCTACCTCCTGAAATCGGTTTCCTGCAATTCTGTCCCGCTTTCAAGTCCTCTTGGCAGCCTTACTTCAGTCTATTTTTGGACGATAGCTGTCATTTATAACTCTGCAGGTTTGTGAATTACAGTGCCCCTGAGCTCCTTTCTTCAACTCGCTTTCTTTTGAGCTGGCCGCAACACCGCAGGATGGCTTCAGGCCCTAATCTGGCTCCGGTACGGCACGCTGAGCCTTTGGTTATTTCCTCTTCCTGGTGGGAAATGAGAGTTAAATTTGCCCGTCCAGACACCTCCAGCTAGCCTCTCATTGGTTCTCGCTATTCCTGTTCATCTTCCGCAGAAATTGCAAACTGGGCCAAACAGGAGGTTAAAGGCGCTGAGTCTCCAAGTGGGGAGAGTGTTAGTAAAGCGTCTGGAATGTTGCACCCGAGTAGCAGGGGAGGAAAACTGAGACATATTTGAACACGTCTCCCGTTCACATGGTTGATCATACTTGGGTTCCACATGCATGTTTTAGCTGAAGGAAGAATACCTTAAACCTGGGTAGTTAAGACCCGTGTAATGGGTACCATGCAATATGACTTCAAAGGGTCTTCATTTGCTCACCGAACCTCTCCAATCCTATCACTGCTGCGTTTATGCCCCTGTACACATGCTTGATTCTCTTTTGGAGACATAGCAATCCATAGGTTTTACGATACTTACTAGTCAGGTACATTCTTAGGCGTTTAATATGCGGTGTTGAGTCCATTTCGTTGAGCAAGGAGTAGCTCTTGTCTATTCCATATTTGACTTAAGGAACTTTATCTGTGCTCATTTCAATCTCTGGTTTTATGCAGCACCCCAACTCACCTTTACCCTTAAGCAAGCATAAGTTGGTTTTCTAAATTTGAGACCCTGTTCTGTTCTGTAATTCAGTTCCTGTGTAGCCAAGTTTACATTCTGTGTATTACTGATATCTTATGATGTTTCTTTTTCTGTGTGACTTATTTCACTTAGAATCATCATACCTGAATCCACTCATTGTGATGCTAAGGGCCTGATGACATAGATTTCATTGCTGAGTGATATTGCTTTGTAAGTAAATACCACAACTTCTTTATCCATTTTTCACTTTCTGCGATGTTGAACTTGTACTGTAAACGAGGTTCTTGTAAACAGAGGCGTCCCAAACTTTGGGGTGGCTGTGTCTTTTTGATTTTAATTTCCCTAAGCTATAGGACCATACGTGGCAGTGCCCTAGGCTCTGTTGCTTTGTTTTTTAGATGTTTCAGGAAACACCATACACTTCTCCCGAGTGTCTGTTGGCAATTTACATCCCGCCCATCAGCATAACAAGGCTCCCAGTTCTCCATGGCCTGTCCTGCCTTTCTGGATTTTACACTTTTTTCAGATGGCCCTTTTGACCGGGGGGAAGTGAGACTTCATTGTAGTACAGATTTCCTTTGCAAGCTTGCTTGGTTGGCCAAAAAGGGCGTATGCGTTTTTTCCTGAATATATTCAGGAAAAAACGCATACGCCCTTTTTGGCCAAGTGCATCATTGTGGACGTTCTGCCTCTTTTCCTATGCTTTCAATGCAATTCCAGTCTACCTCCTGAAATCGGTTTCCTGCAATTCTGCCCGGCTTTCAAGTCCTCTTGGCAGCCTTATTTCAGTCTATTTTTGGACGATAGCTGTCATTTATAACTCTGCAGGTTTGTGAATTACAGTGCCCCTGAGCTCCTTTCTTCAATTCGGTTTCTTTTGAGCTGGCCGCAACACCGCAGGATGGCTTCAGGCCCTAATCTGGTTCAGGTACGGCACGCTGAGCCTTTGGTTATTTCCTCTTCCTGTTGGGAAATGAGAGTTAAATTTGCCCGTCCAGACACCTCCAGCTAGCCTCTCATTGGTTCTCGCTATTCCTGTTCATCTTCCGCAGAAATTGCAAACTGTGCCAAACAGGAGGTTAAAGGCGCTGAGTCTCCAAGTGGGGAGAGTGTTATTAAAGCGTCTGGAATGTTGCACCCGAGTACCAGGGGAGGAAAACTGAGACATATTTGAACACGTCTCCCGATCACATGGTTGATCATACTCTAGGTTCCACATGCATGTTTTAGCTGAAGGAAGAATACCTTAAACCTGGAGAGTTAAGACCCGTGTAATGGGTACCATGCAATATGACTTCAAAGGGTCTTCATTTGCTCACCGAACCTCTCCAATCCTATCACTGCTGCGTTTATGCCCCTGTACACATGCTTGATTCTCTTTCGGAGACATAGCAATCCATAGGTTTTAAGATACTTACTAGTCAGGTACATTCTTAGGCGTTTAATATGCGGTGTTGAGTCCATTTCGTTGAGCAAGGAGTAGCTCTTGTCTATTCCATATTTGACTTAAGGAACTTTATCTGTGCTCATTTCAATCTCTGGTTTTATGCAGCACCCCAACTCACCTTTACCCTTAAGCAAGCATAAGTTGGTTTTCTAAATTTGAGACCCTGTTCTGTTCTGTAATTCAGTTCCTGTGTAGCCAAGTTTACATTCCGTGTATTACTGATATCTTATGATGTTTCTTTTTCTGTGTGACTTACTTCAGTTAGAATCATCATACCTGAATCCACTCATTGTGCTGCTAAGGGCCTGATGACACAGATTTCATTGCTGAGTGATATTGCTTTGTAAGTAAATACCACAACTTCTTTATCCATTTTTCAGTTTCTGCGATGTTGAACTTGTACTGTAAACGAGGTTCTTGTAAACAGAGCCGTTCCAAACTTTGGGGTGGCTGTGTCTTTTTGATTTTAATTTCCCTAAGCTATAGGACCATAAGTGGAAGTGCCCTAGGTTCTGTTGCTTTGTTTTTTAGATGTTTCAGGAAACACCATACACTTCTCCCGAGTGGTTGTTGGCAATTTACATCCCGCCCATCAGCATAACAAGGCTCCCAGTTCTCCATGGCCTGTCCTGCCTTTCTGGATTTTTACACTTTTTTCAGATGGCCCTTTTGACCGGGGGGAAGTGAGACTTCATTGTAGTGCAGATTTCCTTTGCAAGCTTGCTTGGTTGGCCAAAAAGGGCGTATGCGTTTTTTCCTGAATATATTCAGGAAAAAACGCATACGCCCTTTTTGGCCAAGTGCATCATTGTGGACGTTCTGCCTCTTTTCCTATGCTTTCAATGCAATTCCAGTCTACCTCCTGAAATCGGTTTCCTGCAATTCTGCCCCGCTTTCAAGTCCTCTTGGCAGCCTTACTTCAGTCTATTTTTGGACGATAGCTGTCATTTATAACTCTGCAGGTTTGTGAATTACAGTGCCCCTGAGCCCCTTTCTTCAACTCGCTTTCTTTTGAGCTGGCCGCAACACCGCAGGATGGCTTCAGGCCCTAATCTGGTTCCGGTAAGGCACGCTGAGCCTTTGGTTATTTCCTCTTCCTGGTGGGAAATGAGAGTTAAATTTGCCCGTCCAGACACCTCCAGCTAGCCTCTCATTGGTTCTCGCTATTACTGTTCATCTTCCGCAGAAATTGCAAACTGTGCCAAACACGAGGTTAAAGGCGCTGACTCTCCAAGTGGGGAGAGTGTTAGTAAAGCGTCTGGAATGTTGCACCCGAGTACCAGGGGAGGAAAACTGAGACATATTTGAACACGTCTCCCGTTCACATGGTTGATCATACTTGGGTTCCACATGCATGTTTTAGCTGAAGGAAGAATACCTTAAACCTGGAGAGTTGAGACCCGTGTAATGGGTACCATGCAATATGACTTCAAAGGGTCTTCATTTGCTCACCGAACCTCTCCAATCCTATCACTGCTGCGTTTATGCCCCTGTACACATGCTTGATTCTCTTTTGGAGACATAGCAATCCATAGGTTTTACGATACTTACTAGTCAGGTACATTCTTAGGCGTTTAATATGCGGTGTTGAGTCCATTTCGTTGAGCAAGGAGTAGCTCTTGTCTATTCCATATTTGACTTAAGGAACTTTATCTGTGCTCATTTCAATCTCTGGTTTTATGCAGCACCCCAACTCACCTTTACCCTTAAGCAAGCATAAGTTGGTTTTCTAAATTTGAGACCCTGTTCTGTTCTGTAATTCAGTTCCTGTGTAGCCAAGTTTACATTCCGTGTATTACTGATATCTTATGATGTTTCTTTTTCTGTGTGACTTACTTCAGTTAGAATCATCATACCTGAATCCACTCATTGTGATGCTAAGGGCCTGATGACACAGATTTCATTGCTGAGTGATATTGCTTTGTAAGTAAATACCACAACTTCTTTATCCATTTTTCACTTTCTGCGATGTTGAACTTGTACTGTAAACGAGGTTCTTGTAAACAGAGCCGTTCCAAACTTTGGGGTGGCTGTGTCTTTTTGATTTTAATTTCCCTAAGCTATAGGACCATAAGTGGCAGTGCCCTAGGCTCTGTTGCTTTGTTTTTTAGATGTTTCAGGAAACACCATACACTTCTCCCGAGTGGTTGTTGGCAATTTACATCCCGCCCATCAGCATAACAAGGCTCCCAGTTCTCCATGGCCTGTCCTGCCTTTCTGGATTTTACACTTTTTTCAGATGGCCCTTTTGACCGGGGGGAAGTGAGACTTCATTGTAGTGCAGATTTCCTTTGCAAGCTTGCTTGGTTGGCCAAAAAGGGCGTATGCGTTTTTTCCTGAATATATTCAGGAAAAAACGCATACGCCCTTTTTGGCCAAGTGCATCATTGTGGACGTTCTGCCTCTTTTCCTATGCTTTCAATGCAATTCCAGTCTACCTCCTGAAATCGGTTTCCTGCAATTCTGCCCCGCTTTCAAGTCCTCTTGGCAGCCTTACTTCAGTCTATTTTTGGACGATAGCTGTCATTTATAACTCTGCAGGTTTGTGAATTACGGTGCCCCTGAGCTCCTTTCTTCAACTCGCTTTCTTGTGACCTGGCCGCAACACCGCAGGATGGCTTCAGGCCCTAATCTGGTTCCGGCACGGCACGCTGAGCCTTTGGTTATTTCCTCTTCCTGGTGGGAAATGAGAGTTAAATTTGCCCGTCCAGACACCTCCAGCTAGTCTCTCATTGGTTCTCGCTATTCCTGTTCATCTTCCGCAGAAATTGCAAACTGGGCCAAACAGGAGGTTAAAGGCGCTGACTCTCCAAGTGGGGAGAGTGTTAGTAAAGCGTCTGGAATGTTGCACCCGAGTACCAGGGGAGGAAAACTGAGACATATTTGAACACGTCTCCCGTTCACATGGTTGATCATACTTGGGTTCCACATGCATGTTTTAGCTGAAGGAAGAATACCTTAAACCTGGAGAGTTAAGACCCGTGTAATGGGTACCATGCAATATGACTTCAAAGGGTCTTCATTTGCTCACCGAACCTCTCCAATCCTATCACTGCTGCGTTTATGCCCCTGTACACATGCTTGATTCTCTTTCGGAGACATAGCAATCCATAGGTTTTAAGATACTTACTAGTCAGGTACATTCTTAGGCGTTTAATATGCGGTGTTGAGTCCATTTCGTTGAGCAAGGAGTAGCTCTTGTCTATTCCATATTTGGCTTAAGGAACTTTATCTGTGCTCATTTCAATCTCTGGTTTTATGCAGCACCCCAACTCACCTTTACCCTTAAGCAAGCATAAGTTGGTTTTCTAAATTTGAGACCCTGTTCTGTTCTGTAATTCAGTTCCTGTGTAGCCAAGTTTACATTCCGTGTATTACTGATATCTTATGATGTTTCTTTTTCTGTGTGACTTACTTCAGTTAGAATCATCATACCTGAATCCACTCATTGTGCTGCTAAGGGCCTGATGACACAGATTTCATTGCTGAGTGATATTGCTTTGTAAGTAAATACCACAACTTCTTTATCCATTTTTCACTTTCTGCGATGTTGAACTTGTACTGTAAACGAGGTTCTTGTAAACAGAGCCGTTCCAAACTTTGGGGTGGCTGTGTCTTTTTGATTTTAATTTCCCTAAGCTATAGGACCATAAGTGGAAGTGTCCTAGGTTCTGTTGCTTTCTTTTTTAGATGTTTCAGGAAACACCATACACTTCTCCCGAGTGTCTGTTGGCAATTTACATCCCGCCCATCAGCATAACAAGGCTCCCAGTTCTCCATGGCCTGTCCTGCCTTTCTGGATTTTACACTTTTTTCAGATGGCCCTTTTGACCGGCGGGAGGTGAGACTTCATTGTAGTGCAGATTTCCTTTGCA
>NW_027646360.1:0-23298 GCF_951394435.1 Stenella coeruleoalba | reverse complement strand
CCCATTACACGGGTCTCAACTCTCCAGGTTTAAGGTATTCTTCCTTCAGCTAAAACATGCATGTGGAACCCAAGTATGATCAACCATGTGAACGGGAGACGTGTTCAAATATGTCTCAGTTTTCCTCCCCTGGTACTCGGGTGCAACATTCCAGACGCTTTACTAACACTCTCCCCACTTGGAGAGTCAGCGCCTTTAACCTCCTGTTTGGCTCAGTTTGCAATTTCTGCGGAAGATGAACAGGAATAGCGAGAACCAATGAGAGGCTAGCTGGAGGTGTCTGGACGGGCAAATTTAACTCTCATTTCCCACCAGGAAGAGGAAATAACCAAAGGCTCAGTGTGCCGTGCCTGAACCAGATTAGGGCCTGAAGCCATCCTGCGGTGTTGCGGCCAGCTCAAAAGAAAGCGAGTTGAAGAAAGGAGCTCAGGGGCACTGTAATTCACAAACCTGCAGAGTTATAAATGACAGCTATCGTCCAAAAATAGACTGAAGTAAGGCTGCCAAGAGGACTTGAAAGCGGGGCAGAATTGCAGGAAACCGATTTCAGGAGGTAGACTGGAATTGCATTGAAAGCATAGGAAAAGAGGCAGAACGTCCACAATGATGCACTTGGCCAAAAAGGGTGTATACGTTTTTTCCTGAATATATTCAGGAAAAAACGCATACGCCCTTTTTGGCCAACCAAGCAAGCTTGCAAAGGAAATCTGCACTACAATGAAGTCTCACATCCCCCCGGTCAAAAGGGCCATCTGAAAAAAGTGTAAAATCCAGAAAGGCAGGACAGGCCATGGAGAACTGGGAGCCTTGTTATGCTGATGGGCGGGATGTAAATTGCCAACAACCACTGGGGAGTAGTGTATGGTGTTTCCTGAAACATCTAAAAAACAAAGCAACAGAACCTAGGGCACTTCCACTTATGGTCCTATAGCTTAGGGAAATTAAAATCAAAAAGACACAGCCACCCTAAAGTTTGAGACGCCTCTGTTTACAAGAACCTCGTTTACAGTACAAGTTCAACATCGCAGAAAGTGAAAAATGGATAAAGAACTTGTGGTATTTACTTACAAAGCAGTATCACTCAGCAATGAAATCTGTGTCATCAGGCCCTTAGCAGCACAATGAGTGGATTCAGGTATGATGATTCTAACTGAAATAAGTCACACAGAAAAAGAAACATCATAAGATATCAGTAATACACGGAATGGAAACTTGGCTACACAGGAACTGAATTACAGAACAGAACAGGGTCTCAAATTTAGAAAACCAACTTATGCTTGCTTAAGGGGAAAGGTGAGTTCGGGTGCTGCATAAAACCAGAGATTGAAATGAGCACAGATAAAGTTCCTTAAGCCAAATATGGAATAGACAAGAGCTACTCCTTGCTCAACGAAATGGACTCAACACCGCATATTAAACGCCTAAGAATGTACCTGACTAGTAAGTATCTTAAAACCTATGGATTGCTATGTCTCCGAAAGAGAATCAAGCATGTGTACAGGGGCATAAACGCAGCAGTGATAGGATTGGAGAGGTGCGGTGAGCAAATGAAGACCCTTTGAAGTCATATTGCATGGTACCCATTCCACGGGTTTCAACTACCCAGGTTTTAGGTATTCTTCCTTCAGCTAAAACATGCATGTGGAACCCAAGTATGATCAACCATGTGAACGGGAGACGTGTTCAAATATGTCTCAGTTTTCCTCCCCTGGTACTCGGGTGCAACATTCCAGACGCTTTACTAACACTCTCCCCACTTGGAGAGTCAGTCCCTTTAACCTCCTGTTTGGCCCAGTTTGCAATTTCTGCGGAAGATGAACAGGAATAGCGAGAACCAATGAGAGGCTAGCTGGAGGTGTCTGGACGGGCAAATTTAACTCTCATTTCCCACCAGGAAGAGGAAATAACCAAAGGCTCAGTGTGCCGTGCCGGAACCAGATTAGGGCCTGAAGCCATCCTGCGGTGTTGCGGCCAGCTCACAAGAAAGCGAGTTGAAGAAAGGAGCTCAGGGGCACTGTAATTCACAAACCTGCAGAGTTATAAATGACAGCTATCGTCCAAAAATAGACTGAAGTAAGGCTGCCAAGAGGACTTGAAAGCGGGGCAGAATTGCAGGAAACCGATTTCAGGAGGTAGACTGGAATTGCATTGAAAGCATAGGAAAAGAGGCAGAACGTCCACAATGATGCACTTGGCCAAAAAGGGCGTATGCGTTTTTTCCTGAATATATTCAGGAAAAAACGCATACGCCCTTTTTGGCCAACCAAGCAAGCTTGCAAAGGAAATCTGCACTACAATGAAGTCTCACTTCCCCCCAGTCAAAAGGGCCATCTGAAAAAAGTGTAAAATCCAGAAAGGCAGGACAGGCCATGGAGAACTGGGAGCCTTGTTATGCTGATGGGCGGGATGTAAATTGCCAACAACCACTCGGGAGAAGTGTATGGTGTTTCCTGAAACATCTAAAAAACAAAGCAACAGAACCTAGGGCACTTCCACTTATGGTCCTATAGCTTAGGGAAATTAAAATCAAAAAGACACAGCCACCCTAAAGTTTGGGACGCCTCTGTTTACAAGAACCTCGTTTACAGTACAAGTTCAACATCGCAGAAAGTGAAAAATGGATAAAGAACTTGTGGTATTTACTTACAATGCAGTATCACTCAGCAATGAAATCTGTGTCATCAGGCCCTTAGCAGCACAATGAGTGGATTCAGGTATGATGATTCTAACTGAAATAAGTCACACAGAAAAAGAAACATCATAAGATATCAGTAATACACGGAATGGAAACTTGGCTACACAGGAACTGAATTACAGAACAGAACAGGGTCTCAAATTTAGAAAACCAACTTATGCTTGCTTAAGGGGAAAGGTGAGTTCGGGTGCTGCATAAAACCAGAGATTGAAATGAGCACAGATAAAGTTCCTTAAGCCAAATATGGAATAGACAAGAGCTACTCCTTGCTCAACGAAATGGACTCAACACCGCATATTAAACGCCTAAGAATGTACCTGACTAGTAAGTATCTTAAAACCTATGGATTGCTATGTCTCCGAAAGAGAATCAAGCATGTGTACAGGGGCATAAACGCAGCAGTGATAGGATTGGAGAGGTGCGGTGAGCAAATGAAGACCCTTTGAAGTCATATTGCATGGTACCCATTCCACGGGTTTCAACTACCCAGGTTTTAGGTATTCTTCCTTCAGCTAAAACATGCATGTGGAACCCAAGTATGATCAACCATGTGAACGGGAGACGTGTTCAAATATGTCTCAGTTTTCCTCCCCTGGTACTCGGGTGCAACATTCCAGACGCTTTACTAACACTCTCCCCACTTGGAGAGTCAGTCCCTTTAACCTCCTGTTTGGCCCAGTTTGCAATTTCTGCGGAAGATGAACAGGAATAGCGAGAACCAATGAGAGGCTAGCTGGAGGTGTCTGGACGGGCAAATTTAACTCTCATTTCCCACCAGGAACAGGAAATAACCAAAGGCTCAGTGTGCCGTGCCGGAACCAGATTAGGGCCTGAAGCCATCCTGCGGTGTTGCGGCCAGCTCACAAGAAAGCGAGTTGAAGAAAGGAGCTCAGGGGCACTGTAATTCACAAACCTGCAGAGTTATAAATGACAGCTATCGTCCAAAAATAGACTGAAGTAAGGCTGCCAAGAGGACTTGAAAGCGGGGCAGAATTGCAGGAAACCGATTTCAGGAGGTAGACTGGAATTGCATTGAAAGCATAGGAAAAGAGGCAGAACGTCCACAATGATGCACTTGGCCAAAAAGGGCGTATGCGTTTTTTCCTGAATATATTCAGGAAAAAACGCATACGCCCTTTTTGGCCAACCAAGCAAGCTTGCAAAGGAAATCTGCACTACAATGAAGTCTCACTTCCCCCCAGTCAAAAGGGCCATCTGAAAAAAGTGTAAAATCCAGAAAGGCAGGACAGGCCATGGAGAACTGGGAGCCTTGTTATGCTGATGGGCGGGATGTAAATTGCCAACAACCACTCGGGAGAAGTGTATGGTGTTTCCTGAAACATCTAAAAAACAAAGCAACAGAACCTAGGGCACTTCCACTTATGGTCCTATAGCTTAGGGAAATTAAAATCAAAAAGACACAGCCACCCTAAAGTTTGGGACGCCTCTGTTTACAAGAACCTCGTTTACAGTACAAGTTCAACATCGCAGAAAGTGAAAAATGGATAAAGAACTTGTGGTATTTACTTACAATGCAGTATCACTCAGCAATGAAATCTGTGTCATCAGGCCCTTAGCAGCACAATGAGTGGATTCAGGTATGATGATTCTAACTGAAATAAGTCACACAGAAAAAGAAACATCATAAGATATCAGTAATACACGGAATGTAAACTTGGCTACACAGGAACTGAATTACAGAACAGAAGAGGGTCTCAAATTTCGAAAACCAATTTATGCTTGCTTAAGGGGAAAGGTGAGTTGGGGTGCTGCATAAAACCAGAGATTGAAATGAGCACAGATAAAGTTCCTTAAGCCAAATATGGAATAGACAAGAGCTACTCCTTGCTCAACGAAATGGACTCAACACCGCATATTAAACGCCTAAGAATGTACCTGACTAGTAAGTATCTTAAAACCTATGGATTGCTATTTCTCCGAAAGAGAATCAAGCATGTGTACAGGGGCATAAACGCAGCAGTGATAGGATTGGAGAGGTTCGGTGAGCAAATGAAGACCCTTTGAAGTCATATTGCATGGTACCCATTCCATGGGTTTCAACTACCCAGGTTTTAGGTATTCTTCCTTCAGCTAAAACATGCATGTGGAACCCAAGTATGATCAACCATGTGAACGGGAGACGTGTTCAAATATGTCTCAGTTTTCCTCCCCTGGTACTCGGGTGCAACATTCCAGACGCTTTACTAACACTCTCCCCACTTGGAGAGTCAGTCCCTTTAACCTCCTGTTTGGCCCAGTTTGCAATTTCTGCGGAAGATGAACAGGAATAGCGAGAACCAATGAGAGGCTAGCTGGAGGTGTCTGGACGGGCAAATTTAACTCTCATTTCCCACCAGGAAGAGGAAATAACCAAAGGCTCAGTGTGCCGTGCCGGAACCAGATTAGGGCCTGAAGCCATCCTGCGGTGTTGCGGCCAGCTCACAAGAAAGCGAGTTGAAGAAAGGAGCTCAGGGGCACTGTAATTCACAAACCTGCAGAGTTATAAATGACAGCTATCGTCCAAAAATAGACTGAAGTAAGGCTGCCAAGAGGACTTGAAAGCGGGGCAGAATTGCAGGAAACCGATTTCAGGAGGTAGACTGGAATTGCATTGAAAGCATAGGAAAAGAGGCAGAACGTACACAATAATGCACTTGGCCAAAAAGGGCGTATGCGTTTTTTCCTGAATATATTCAGGAAAAAACGCATACGCCCTTTTTGGCCAACCAAGCAAGCTTGCAAAGAAATCTGCACTACAATGAAGTCTCACTTCCCCCCGGTCAAAAGGGCCCTCTGAAAAAAGTGTAAAATCCAGAAAGGCAGGACAGGCCATGGAGAACTGGGAGCCTTCTTATGCTGATGGGCGGGATGTAAATTGCCAACAACCACTCGGGAGAAGTGTATGGTGTTTCCTGCAACATCTAAAAAACAAAGCAACAGAACCTAGGGCACTTCCACTTATGGTCCTATAGCTTGGGAAATTAAAATCAAAAAGACACAGCCACCCCAAAGTTTGGAACGGCTCTGTTTACAAGAACCTCGTTTACAGTACAAGTTCAACATCGCAGAAAGTGAAAAATGGATAAAGAAGTTGTGGTATTTACTTACAAAGCAATATCATTCAGCAATGAAATCTGTGTCATCAGGCCCTTAGCAGCACAATGAGTGGATTCAGGTATGATGATTCTAACTGAAATAAGTCACACAGAAAAAGAAACATCATAAGATATCAGTAATACACGGAATGTAAACTTGGCTACACAGGAACTGAATTACAGAACAGAACAGGGTCTCAAATTTAGAAAACCAACTTATGCTTGCTTAAGGGGAAAGGTGAGTTGGGGTGCTGCATAAAACCAGAGATTGAAATGAGCACAGATAAAGTTCCTTAAGCCAAATATGGAATAGACAAGAGCTACTCCTTGCTCAACGAAATGGACTCAACACCCCATATTAAACGCCTAAGAATGTACCTGACTAGTAAGTATCTTAAAACCTATGGATTGCTATGTCTCCGAAAGAGAATCAAGCATGTGTACAGGGGCATAAACGCAGCAGTGATAGGATTGGAGAGGTTCGGTGAGCAAATGAAGACCCTTTGAAGTCATATTGCATGGTACCCATTCCACGGGTTTCAACTACCCAGGTTTAAGGTATTCTTCCTTCAGCTAAAACATGCATGTGGAACCTAGAGTATGATCAACCATGTGATCGGGAGACGTGTTCAAATATGTCTCAGTTTTCCTCCCCTGGTACTCGGGTGCAACATTCCAGACGCTTTACTAACACTCTCCCCACTTGGAGAGCCAGTCCCTTTAACCTCCTGTTTGGCCCAGTTTGCAATTTCTGCGGAAGATGAACAGGAATAACGAGAACCAATGAGAGGCTAGCTGGAGGTGTCTGGACGGGCAAATTTAACTCTCATTTCCCACCAGGAAGAGGAAATAACCAAAGGCTCAGTGTGTCGTGCCGGAACCAGATTAGGGCCTGAAGCCATCCTGCGGTGTTGCGGCCAGCTCACAAGAAAGCGAGTTGAAGAAAGGAGCTCAGGGGCACTGTAATTCACAAACCTGCAGAGTTATAAATGACAGCTATCGTCCAAAAATAGACTGAAGTAAGGCTGCCAAGAGGACTTGAAAGCGGGGCAGAATTGCAGGAAACCGATTTCAGGAGGTAGACTGGAATTGCATTGAAAGCATAGGAAAAGAGGCCGAACGTCCACAATGATGCACTTGGCCAAAAAGGGCGTATGCGTTTTTTCCTGAATATATTCAGGAAAAAACGCATACGCCCTTTTTGGCCAACCAAGCAAGCTTGCAAAGGAAATCTGCACTACAATGAAGTTTCACTTCCCCCCGGTCAAAAGGGCCATCTGAAAAAAGTGTAAAATCCAGAAAGGCAGGACAGGCCATGGAGAACTGGGAGCCTTGTTATGCTGATGGTCGGGATGTAAATTGCCAACAACCACTCCGGAGAAGTGTATGGTGTTTCCTGAAACATCTAAAAAACAAAGCAACAGAACCTAGGGCACTTCCACTTATGGTCCTATAGCTTAGGGAAATTAAAATCAAAAAGACAGAGCCACCCCAAAGTTTGGGACGCCTCCGTTTACAAGAACCTCGTTTACCGTACAAGTTCAATATCACAGAAAGTGAAAAATGGATAAAGAACTTGTGGTACTTATGTACAATGCAGTATCACTCAGCAATGAAATCTATGTCATCAGGCCCGTAGCAGCATAATGAGTGGATTCAGGTACGATGATTCTAACTGAAATAAGTCACACAGAAAAAGAAACATCATAAGATATCACTAATACACGGAATGTAAACTTGGCTACACAGGAACTGAATTACAGAACAGAACACGGTCTCAAATTTAGAAAACCAACTTATGCTTGCTTAAGGTGAAAGGTGAGTTGGGGTGCTGCATAAAACCAGAGATTGAAATGAGCACAGATAAAGTTCCTTAAGCCAAATATGGAATAGACAAGAGCTACTCCTTGCTCAACGAAATGGACACAAAACCCCATATTAAACGCCTAAGAATGCACCTGACTAGTAAGTATCTTAAAACCTATGGATTGCTATGTCTCCGAAAGAGAATCAAGCATGTGTACAGGGGCATAAACGCAGCAGTGATAGGATTGGAGAGGTTCGGTGAGCAAATGAAGACCCTTTGAAGTCATATTGCATGGTACCCATTCCACGGGTTTCAACTATCCAGGTTTAAGGTATTCTTCCTTCAGCTAAAACATGCATGTGGAACCTAGAGTATGATCAACCATGTGATCGGGAGACGTGTTCAAATATGTCTCAGTTTTCGTACCCTGGTACTCGGGTGCAACACTCCAGACGCTTTACTAACACTCTCCCCACTTGGAGAATCAGTCCCTTTAACTTCCTGTTTGGCCCAGTTTGCAATTTCTGTGGAAGATGAACAGGAATAGCGAGAACCAATGAAAGACTAGCTGGAGGTGTCTGGATGGGCAAATTTAACTCTCATTTCCCACCAGGAAGAGGAATTAACCAAAGGCTCAGCGTGCTGTGCCAGATCCAGATTAGGGCCTGAAGACATCCTGCGGTGTTGCGGCCAGGTCACAAGAAAGCGAGGTGAAGAAAGGAGCTCAGGGGCACTGTAATTCACAAACCTGCAGAGTTATAAATGACAGCTATCGTCCAAAAATAGACTGAAGTAAGGCTGCCAATAGGACTTGAAAGCGGGGCAGAATTGCAGGAAACCGATTTCAGGAGGTAGACTGGAATTGCATTGAAAGCATAGGAAAAGAGGCAGAACGTCCACAATGATGCAATTGGCCAAAAAAGGCGTATGCGTTTTTTCCTGAATATATTCAGGAAAAAAGGCATACGCCCTTTTTGGCCAACCAAGCAAGCTTGCAAAGGAAATCTGCACTACAATGAAGTCTCACTTCCCCCCGGTCAAAAGGGCCATCTGAAAAAAGTGTAAAATCCAGAAAGGCAGGACAGGCCATGGAGAACTGGAAGCCTTGTTATGCTGATGGGCGGGATGTAAATTGCCAACAACCACTCGGGAGAAGTGTATGTTGTTTCCTGAAACACCTAAAAAACAAAGCAACAGAACCTAGGGCACTTCCACTTATGGTCCTATAGCTTAGGGAATTTAAAATCAAAAAGACACAGCCACCCCAAAGTTTGGAACGGCTCTGTTTACAAGAACCTCGTTTACAGTACAAGTTCAACATCACAGAAATTGAAAAATGGATAAAGAAGTTGTGGTATTTACTTACAAAGCAATATCACTCAGCAATGAAATCTGTGTCATCAGGCCCTTAGCAGCACAATGAGTGGATTCAGGTATGATGATTCTAACTGAAATAAGTCACACAGAAAAAGAAACATCATAAGATATCAGTAATACACGGAATGTAAACTTGGCTATACAGGAACTGAATTACAGAACAGAACAGGGTCTCAAATTTAGAAAACCAACTTATGCTTGCTTAAGGGGAAAGGTGAGTTGGGGTGCTGCATAAAACCAGAGATTGAAATGAGCACAGATAAAGTTCCTTAAGCCAAATATGGAATAGACAAGAGCTACTCCTTGCTCAACGAAATGAACTCAACACCGCATATTAAACGCCTAAGAATATACCTGACTAGTAAGTATCTTAAAACCTATGGATTGCTATGTCTCCGAAACAGAATCAAGCATGTGTACAGGGGCATAAACACAGCAGTGATAGGATTGGAGAGGTTCGGTGAGCAAATGAAGACCCTTTGAAGTCATATTGCATGGTACCCATTACACGGGTTTCAACTACCCAGGTTTTAGGTATTCTTCCTTCAGCTAAAACATGCATGTGGAACCCAAGTATGATCAACCATGTGAACGGGAGACGTGTTCAAATATGTCTCAGTTTTCGTACCCTGGTACTCGGGTGCAACATTCCAGACGCTTTACTAACACTCTCCCGACTTGGAGAGTCAGTCCCTTTAACCTCCTGTTTGGCCCAGTTTGCAATTTCTGTGGAAGATGAACAGGAATAGCGAGAACCAATGAGAGACTAGCTGGAGGTGTCTGGATGGGCAAATTTAACTCTCATTTCCCACCAGGAAGAGGAATTAACCAAAGGCTCAGCGTGCCGTGCCAGAACCAGATTAGGGCCTGAAGCTATCCTGCGGTGTTGCGGCCAGCTCACAAGAAAGCGAGTTGAAGAAAGGAGCTCAGGGGCACTGTAATTCACAAACCTGCAGAGTTATAAATGACAGCTATCGTCCAAAAATAGACTGAAGTAAGGCTTCCAAGAGGACTTGAAAGCGGGGCAGAATTGCAGGAAACCGATTTCAGGAGGTAGACTGGAATTGCATTGAAAGCATAGGAAAAGAGGCAGAACGTCCACAATGATGCACTTGGCCAAAAAGGGCGTATGCGTTTTTTCCTGAATATATTCAGGAAAAAACGCATACGCCCTTTTTGGCCAACCAAGCAAACTTGCAAAGGAAATCTGCACTACAATGAAGTCTCACTTCTCCCTGGTCAAAAGGGCCATCTGAAAAAAGTGTAAACTCCAGAAAGGCAGGACAGGCCATGGAGAACTGGGAGCCTTGTTATGCTGATGGGCGGGATGTAAATTGCCAACAGACACCCAGGAGAAGTGTATGGTGTTTCCTAAAACATCTAAAAAACAAAGCATCAGAGCCTAGGGCACTTCCACTTATGGTCCTATAGCTTAGGGAAATTAAAATCTAAAAGACACAGCCACCCCAAAGTTTGGGACGCCTCCGTTTACAAGAACCTCATTTACCGTACAAGTTCAATATCACAGAAAGTGAAAAATGGATAAAGAACTTGTGATACTTACGTACAATGCAGTATCACTCAGCAATGAAATCTATGTCATCAGGCCCGTAGCAGCATAATGAGTGGATTCAGGTATGATGATTTTAACTCAAATAAATCACACAGAAAAAGAAACATCATAAGATATCAGTAATACACGGAATGTAAACTTGGCTACACAGGAACTGCATTCCAAAACAGAACAGGGTCTCAAATTTAGAAAACCAACTTATGCTTGCTTAAGGGGAAAGGTGAGTTGGGGTGCTGCATAAAACCAGAGATTGAAATGAGCACAGATAAAGTTCCTTAAGCCAAATATGGAATAGACAAGAGCTACTCCTTGCTCAACGAAATGGCCTCAAAACCCCATATTAAACGCCTAAGAATGTACCTGACTAGTAAGTATCTTAAAACCTATGGATTGCTATGTCTCCAAAAGAGAATCAAGCATGTGTACAGGGGCATAAACGCAGCAGTGATAGGATTGGAGAGGTTCGGTGAGCAAATGAAGACCCTTTGAAGTCATATTGCATGGTACCCATTACACGGGTCTTAACTCTCAAGGTTTAAGGTATTCTTCCTTCAGCTAAAACATGCATGTGGAACCCAGAGTATGATCAACCATGTGAACGGGAGACGTGTTCAAATATGTCTCAGTTTTCCTCCCCTGGTACTCGGGTGCAACATTCCAGACGCTTTACTAACACTCTCCCGACATGGAGAGTCAGTCCCTTTAACCTCCTGTTTGGCCCAGTTTGCAATTTCTGCGGAAGATGAACAGGAATAACGAGAACCAATGAGAGACTACCTGGAGGTGTCTGGACGGGCAAATTTAACTCTCATTTCCCACCAGGAAGAGGAATTAACCAAAGGCTCAGCGTGCCGTGCCGGAACCAGATTAGGGCCTGAAGCCATCCTGCGGTGTTGCGGCCAGGTCACAAGAAAGCGAGTTGAAGAAAGGAGCTCAGGGGCACTGTAATTCACAAACCTGCAGAGTTATAAATGACAGCTATCGTCCAAAAATAGACTGAAGTAAGGCTGCCAAGAGGACTTGGAAGCGGGGCAGAATTGCAGGAAACCGATTTCAGGAGGTAGACTGGAATTACATTGAAAGCATAGGAAAAGAGGCAGAACGTCCACAATGATGCACTTGGCCAAAAAGGGCGTATGCGTTTTTTCCTGAATATATTCAGGAAAAAACGCATACGCCCTTTTTGGCCAACCAAGCAAGCTTGCAAAGGAAATCTGCACTACAATGAAGTCTCACTTCCCCCCGGTCAAAAGGGCCCTCTGAAAAAAGTGTAAAATCCAGAAAGGCAGGACAGGCCATGGAGAACTGGGAGCCTTGTTATGCTGATGGGCGGGATGTAAATTGCCAACAACCACTCGGGAGAAGTGTATGGTGTTTCCTGCAACATCTAAAAAACAAAGCAACAGAACCTAGGGCACTTCCACTTATGGTCCTATAGCTTGGGAAATTAAAATCAAAAAGACACAGCCACCCCAAAGTTTGGAACGGCTCTGTTTACAAGAACCTCGTTTACAGTACAAGTTCAACATCGCAGAAAGTGAAAAATGGATAAAGAAGTTGTGGTATTTACTTACAAAGCAATATCACTCAGCAATGAAATCTGTGTCATCAGGCCCTTAGCAGAACAATGAGTGGATTCAGGTATGATGATTCTAACTGAAATAAGTCACACAGAAAAAGAAACATCATAAGATATCAGTAATACACGGAATGTAAACTTGGCTACACAGGAACTGAATTACAGAACAGAACAGGGTCTCAAATTTCGAAAACCAACTTATGCTTGCTTAAGGGGAAAGGTGAGTTGGGGTGCTGCATAAAACCAGAGATTGAAATGAGCACAGATAAAGTTCCTTAAGCCAAATATGGAATAGACAAGAGCTACTCCTTGCTCAACGAAATGGACTCAACACCCCATATTAAACGCCTAAGAATGTACCTGACTAGTAAGTATCTTAAAACCTATGGATTGCTATGTCTCCGAAAGAGAATCAAGCATGTGTACAGGGGCATAAACGCAGCAGTGATAGGATTGGAGAGGTTCGGTGAGCAAATGAAGACCCTTTGAAGTCATATTGCATGGTACCCATTCCACGGGTTTCAACTACCCAGGTTTAAGGTATTCTTCCTTCAGCTAAAACATGCATGTGGAACCTAGAGTATGATCAACCATGTGATCGGGAGACGTGTTCAAATATGTCTCAGTTTTCCTCCCCTGGTACTCGGGTGCAACATTCCAGACGCTTTACTAACACTCTCCCCACTTGGAGAGTCAGTCCCTTTAACCTCCTGTTTGGCCCAGTTTGCAATTTCTGCGGAAGATGAACAGGAATAACGAGAACCAATGAGAGGCTAGCTGGAGGTGTCTGGACGGGCAAATTTAACTCTCATTTCCCACCAGGAAGAGGAAATAACCAAAGGCTCAGTGTGTCGTTCCGGAACCAGATTAGGGCCTGAAGCCATCCTGCGGTGTTGCGGCCAGCTCACAAGAAAGCGAGTTGAAGAAAGGAGCTCAGGGGCACTGTAATTCACAAACCTGCAGAGTTATAAATGACAGCTATCGTCCAAAAATAGACTGAAGTAAGGCTGCCAAGAGGACTTGAAAGCGGGGCAGAATTGCAGGAAACCGATTTCAGGAGGTAGACTGGAATTGCATTGAAAGCATAGGAAAAGAGGCCGAACGTCCACAATGATGCACTTGGCCAAAAAGGGCGTATGCGTTTTTTCCTGAATATATTCAGGAAAAAACGCATACGCCCTTTTTGGCCAACCAAGCAAGCTTGCAAAGGAAATCTGCACTACAATGAAGTTTCACTTCCCCCCGGTCAAAAGGGCCATCTGAAAAAAGTGTAAAATCCAGAAAGGCAGGACAGGCCATGGAGAACTGGGAGCCTTGTTATGCTGATGGGCGGGATGTAAATTGCCAACAACCACTCCGGAGAAGTGTATGGTGTTTCCTGAAACATCTAAAAAACAAAGCAACAGAACCTAGGGCACTTCCACTTATGGTCCTATAGCTTAGGGAAATTAAAATCAAAAAGACAGAGCCACCCCAAAGTTTGGGACGCCTCCGTTTACAAGAACCTCGTTTACCGTACAAGTTCAATATCACAGAAAGTGAAAAATGGATAAAGAACTTGTGGTACTTATGTACAATGCAGTATCACTCAGCAATGAAATCTATGTCATCAGGCCCGTAGCAGCATAATGAGTGGATTCAGGTACGATGATTCTAACTGAAATAAGTCACACAGAAAAAGAAACATCATAAGATATCACTAATACACGGAATGTAAACTTGGCTACACAGGAACTGAATTACAGAACAGAAACACGGTCTCAAATTTAGAAAACCAACTTATGCTTGCTTAAGGTGAAAGGTGAGTTGGGGTGCTGCATAAAACCAGAGATTGAAATGAGCACAGATAAAGTTCCTTAAGCCAAATATGGAATAGACAAGAGCTACTCCTTGCTCAACGAAATGGACACAAAACCCCATATTAAACGCCTAAGAATGCACCTGACTAGTAAGTATCTTAAAACCTATGGATTGCTATGTCTCCGAAAGAGAATCAAGCATGTGTACAGGGGCATAAACGCAGCAGTGATAGGATTGGAGAGGTTCGGTGAGCAAATGAAGACCCTTTGAAGTCATATTGCATGGTACCCATTCCACGGGTTTCAACTATCCAGGTTTAAGGTATTCTTCCTTCAGCTAAAACATGCATGTGGAACCTAGAGTATGATCAACCATGTGATCGGGAGACGTGTTCAAATATGTCTCAGTTTTCGTACCCTGGTACTCGGGTGCAACATTCCAGACGCTTTACTAACACTCTCCCCACTTGGAGAGTCAGTCCCTTTAACTTCCTGTTTGGCCCAGTTTGCAATTTCTGTGGAAGATGAACAGGAATAGCGAGAACCAATGAAAGACTAGCTGGAGGTGTCTGGATGGGCAAATTTAACTCTCATTTCCCACCAGGAAGAGGAATTAACCAAAGGCTCAGCGTGCTGTGCCAGATCCAGATTAGGGCCTGAAGACATCCTGCGGTGTTGCGGCCAGGTCACAAGAAAGCGAGGTGAAGAAAGGAGCTCAGGGGCACTGTAATTCACAAACCTGCAGAGTTATAAATGACAGCTATCGTCCAAAAATAGACTGAAGTAAGGCTGCCAATAGGACTTGGAAGCGGGGCAGAATTGCAGGAAACCGATTTCAGGAGGTAGACTGGAATTGCATTGAAAGCATAGGAAAAGAGGCAGAACGTCCACAATGATGCAATTGGCCAAAAAATGCGTATGCGTTTTTTCCTGAATATATTCAGGAAAAAAGGCATACGCACTTTTTGGCCAACCAAGCAAGCTTGCAAAGGAAATCTGCACTACAATGAAGTCTCACTTCCCCCCGGTCAAAAGGGCCATCTGAAAAAAGTGTAAAATCCAGAAAGGCAGGACAGGCCATGGAGAACTGGAAGCCTTGTTATGCTGATGGGCGGGATGTAAATTGCCAACAACCACTCGGGAGAAGTGTATGTTGTTTCCTGAAACACCTAAAAAACAAAGCAACAGAACCTAGGGCACTTCCACTTATGGTCCTATAGCTTAGGGAATTTAAAATCAAAAAGACACAGCCACCCCAAAGTTTGGAACGGCTCTGTTTACAAGAACCTCGTTTACAGTACAAGTTCAACATCACAGAAATTGAAAAATGGATAAAGAAGTTGTGGTATTTACTTACAAAGCAATATCACTCAGCAATGAAATCTGTGTCATCAGGCCCTTAGCAGCACAATGAGTGGATTCAGGTATGATGATTCTAACTGAAATAAGTCACACAGAAAAAGAAACATCATAAGATATCAGTAATACACGGAATGTAAACTTGGCTACACAGGAACTGAATTACAGAACAGAACAGGGTCTCAAATTTAGAAAACCAACTTATGCTTGCTTAAGGGGAAAGGTGAGTTGGGGTGCTGCATAAAACCAGAGATTGAAATGAGCACAGATAAAGTTCCTTAAGCCAAATATGGAATAGACAAGAGCTACTCCTTGCTCAACGAAATGAACTCAACACCGCATATTAAACGCCTAAGAATATACCTGACTAGTAAGTATCTTAAAACCTATGGATTGCTATGTCTCCGAAAGAGAATCAAGCATGTGTACAGGGGCATAAACACAGCAGTGATAGGATTGGAGAGGTTCGGTGAGCAAATGAAGACCCTTTGAAGTCATATTGCATGGTACCCATTCCACGGGTTTCAACTACCCAGGTTTTAGGTATTCTTCCTTCAGCTAAAACATGCATGTGGAACCCAAGTATGATCAACCATGTGAACGGGAGACGTGTTCAAATATGTCTCAGTTTTCGTACCCTGGTACTCGGGTGCAACATTCCAGACGCTTTACTAACACTCTCCCCACTTGGAGAGTCAGTCCCTTTAACCTCCTGTTTGGCCCAGTTTGCAATTTCTGTGGAAGATGAACAGGAATAGCGAGAACCAATGAGAGACTAGCTGGAGGTGTCTGGATGGGCAAATTTAACTCTCATTTCCCACCAGGAAGAGGAATTAACCAAAGGCTCAGCGTGCCGTGCCAGAACCAGATTAGGGCCTGAAGCCATCCTGCGGTGTTGCGGCCAGCTCACAAGAAAGCGAGTTGAAGAAAGGAGCTCAGGGGCACTGTAATTCACAAACCTGCAGAGTTATAAATGACAGCTATCGTCCAAAAATAGACTGAAGTAAGGCTTCCAAGAGGACTTGAAAGCGGGGCAGAATTGCAGGAAACCGATTTCAGGAGGTAGACTGGAATTGCATTGAAAGCATAGGAAAAGAGGCAGAACGTCCACAATGATGCACTTGGCCAAAAAGGGCGTATGCGTTTTTTCCTGAATATATTCAGGAAAAAACGCATACGCACTTTTTGGCCAACCAAAGCAAACTTGCAAAGGAAATCTGCACTACAATGAAGTCTCACTTCTCCCTGGTCAAAAGGGCCATCTGAAAAAAGTGTAAACTCCAGAAAGGCAGGACAGGCCATGGAGAACTGGGAGCCTTGTTATGCTGATGGGCGGGATGTAAATTGCCAACAGACACCCAGGAGAAGTGTATGGTGTTTCCTGAAACATCTAAAAAACAAAGCATCAGAGCCTAGGGCACTTCCACTTATGGTCCTATAGCTTAGGGAAATTAAAATCTAAAAGACACAGCCACCCCAAAGTTTGGGATGCCTCCGTTTACAAGAACCTCATTTACCGTACAAGTTCAATATCACAGAAAGTGAAAAATGGATAAAGAACTTGTGATACTTACGTACAATGCAGTATCACTCAGCAATGAAATCTATGTCATCAGGCCCATAGCAGCATAATGAGTGGATTCAGGTATGATGATTTTAACTCAAATAAATCACACAGAAAAAGAAACATCATAAGATATCAGTAATACACGGAATGTAAACTTGGCTACACAGGAACTGCATTCCAAAACAGAACAGGGTCTCAAATTTAGAAAACCAACTTATGCTTGCTTAAGAGGAAAGGTGAGTTGGGGTGCTGCATAAAACCAGAGATTGAAATGAGCACAGATAAAGTTCCTTAAGCCAAATATGGAATAGACAAGAGCTACTCCTTGCTCAACGAAATGGACTCAAAACCCCATATTAAACGCCTAAGAATGTACCTGACTAGTAAGTATCTTAAAACCTATGGATTGCTATGTCTCCAAAAGAGAATCAAGCATGTGTACAGGGGCATAAACGCAGCAGTGATAGGATTGGAGAGGTTCGGTGAGCAAATGAAGACCCTTTGAAGTCATATTGCATGGTACCCATTACACGGGTCTTAACTCTCAAGGTTTAAGGTATTCTTCCTTCAGCTAAAACATGCATGTGGAACCCAGAGTATGATCAACCATGTGAACGGGAGACGTGTTCAAATATGTCTCAGTTTTCCTCCCCTGGTACTCGGGTGCAACATTCCAGACGCTTTACTAACACTCTCCCGACATGGAGAGTCAGTCCCTTTAACCTCCTGTTTGGCCCAGTTTGCAATTTCTGCGGAAGATGAACAGGAATAGCGAGAACCAATGAGAGACTACCTGGAGGTGTCTGGACGGGCAAATTTAACTCTCATTTCCCACCAGGAAGAGGAATTAACCAAAGGCTCAGCGTGCCGTGCCGGAACCAGATTAGGGCCTGAAGCCATCCTGCGGTGTTGCGGCCAGGTCACAAGAAAGCGAGTTGAAGAAAGGAGCTCAGGGGCACTGTAATTCACAAACCTGCAGAGTTATAAATGACAGCTATCGTCCAAAAATAGACTGAAGTAAGGCTGCCAAGAGGACTTGGAAGCGGGGCAGAATTGCAGGAAACCGATTTCAGGAGGTAGACTGGAATTACATTGAAAGCATAGGAAAAGAGGCAGAACGTCCACAATGATGCACTTGGCCAAAAAGGGCGTATGCGTTTTTTCCTGAATATATTCAGGAAAAAACGCATACGCCCTTTTTGGCCAACCAAGCAAGCTTGCAAAGGAAATCTGCACTACAATGAAGTCTCACTTCCCCCCGGTCAAAAGGGCCATCTGAAAAAAGTGTAAAATCCAGAAAGGCAGGACAGGCCATGGAGAACTAGGAGCCTTGTTATGCTGATGGGTGGGATGTAAATTGCCAAGAACCACTTGGGAGAAGTGTATGGTGTTTCCTGAAACAACTAAAAAACAAAGCAACAGAACCTAGGGCACTTCCACTTATGGTCCTATAGCTTAGGGAATTTAAAATCAAAAAGACACAGCCACCCCAAAGTTTGGAACGGCTCTGTTTACAAGAACCTCATTTACAGTACAAGTTCAACATCGCAGAAATTGAAAAATGGATTAAGAAGTTGTGGTATTTACTTACAAAGCAATATCACTCAGCAATGAAATCTGTGTCATCAGGCCCTTAGCAGCACAATGAGTGGATTCAGGTATGATGATTCTAACTGAAATAAGTCACACAGAAAAAGAAACATCATAAGATATCAGTAATACACGGAATGTAAACTTGGCTACACAGGAACTGAATTACAGAACAGAACAGGGTCTCAAATTTAGAAAACCAACTTATGCTTGCTTAAGAGGAAAGGTGAGTTGGGGTGCTGCATAAAACCAGAGATTGAAATGAGCACAGATAAAGTTCCTTAAGCCAAATATGGAATAGACAAGAGCTACTCCTTGCTCAACGAAATGAACTCAACACCGCATATTAAACGCCTAAGAATGTACCTGACTAGTAAGTATCTTAAAACCTATGGATTGCTATGTCTCCGAAACAGAATCAAGCATGTGTACAGGGGCATAAACGCAGCAGTGATAGGATTGGAGAGGTTCGGTGAGCAAATGAAGACCCTTTGAAGTCATATTGCATGGTACCCATTCCACGGGTTTCAACTACCCAGGTTTTAGGTATTCTTCCTTCAGCTAAAACATGCATGTGGAACCCAAGTATGATCAACCATGTGAACGGGAGACGTGTTCAAATATGTCTCAGTTTTCGTACCCTGGTACTCGGGTGCAACATTCCAGACGCTTTACTAACACTCTCCCCACTTGGAGAGTCAGTCCCTTTAACCTCCTGTTTGGCCCAGTTTGCAATTTCTGTGGAAGATGAACAGGAATAGCGAGAACCAATGAGAGGCTAGCTGGAGGTGTCTGGATGGGCAAATTTAACTCTCATTTCCCACCAGGAAGAGGAATTAACCAAAGGCTCAGCGTGCCGTGCCAGAACCAGATTAGGGCCTGAAGACATCCTGCGGTGTTGTGGCCAGGTCACAAGAAAGCGAGGTGAAGAAAGGAGCTCAGGGGAACCGTAATTCACAAACCTGCAGAGTTATAAATGACAGCTATCGTCCAAAAATAGACTGAAGTAAGGCTGCCAAGAGGACTTGAAAGCGGGGCAGAATTGCAGGAACCCGATTTCAGGAGGTAGACTGGAATTGCATTGAAAGCATAGGAAAAGAGGCAGAACGTCCACAATGATGCACTTGGCCAAAAAGGGCGTATGCGTTTTTTCCTGAATATATTCAGGAAAAAACGCATACGCCCTTTTTGGCCAACCAAGCAAGCTTGCAAAGGAAATCTGCACTACAATGAAGTCTCACTTCTCCCCGGTCAAAAGGGCCATCTGAAAAAAGTGTAAACTCCAGAAAGGCAGGACAGGCCATGGAGAACTGGGAGCCTTGTTATGCTGATGGGCGGGATGTAAATTGCCAACAGACACTCAGGAGAAGTGTATGGTGTTTCCTGAAACATCTAAAAAACAAAGCATCAGAGCCTAGGGCACTTCCACTTATGGTCCTATAGCTTAGGGAAATTAAAATCAAAAAGACACAGCCACCCCAAAGTTTGGGACGCCTCCGTTTACAAGAACCTCGTTTACCGTACAAGTTCAATATCACAGAAAGTGAAAAATGGATAAAGATCTTGTGGTACTTACGTACAATGCAGTATCACTCAGCAATGAAATCTATGTCATCAGGCCCGTAGCAGCATAATGAGTGGATTCAGGTACGATGATTCTAACTGAAATAAGTCACACAGAAAAAGAAACATCATAAGATATCAGTAATACACGGAATGTAAACTTGGCTACACAGGAACTGCATTCCAAAACAGAACAGGGTCTCAAATTTAGAAAACCAACTTATGCTTGCTTAAGGGGAAAGGTGAGTTGGGGTGCTGCATAAAACCAGAGATTGAAATGAGCACAGATAAAGTTCCTTAAGCCAAATATGGAATAGACAAGAGCTACTCCTTGCTCAACGAAATGGACTCAAAACCCCATATTAAACGCCTAAGAATGTACCTGACTAGTAAGTATCTTAAAACCTATGGATTGCTATGTCTCCAAAAGAGAATCAAGCGTGTGTACAGGGGCATAAACGCAGCAGTGATAGGATTGGAGAGGTTCGGTGAGCAAATGAAGACCCTTTGAAGTCATATTGCATGGTACCCATTACACGGGTCTCAACTCTCCAGGTTTAAGGTATTCTTCCTTCAGCTAAAACATGCATGTGGAACCCAGAGTATGATCAACCATGTGAACGGGAGACGTGTTCAAATATGTCTCAGTTTTCCTCCCCTGGTACTCGGGTGCAACATTCCAGACGCTTTACTAACACTCTCCCGACTTGGAGAGTCAGTCCCTTTAACCTCCTGTTTGGCCCAGTTTGCAATTTCTGCGGAAGATGAACAGGAATAGCGAGAACCAATGAGAGGCTAGCTGGAGGTGTCTGGACGGGCAAATTTAACTCTCATTTCCCACCAGGAAGAGGAATTAACCAAAGGCTCAGCATGCCGGGCCGGAACCAGATTAGGGCCTGAAGCCATCCTGCGGTGTTGCGGCCAGGTCACAAGAAAGCGAGGTGAAGAAAGGAGCTCAGGGGCACTGTAATTCACAAACCTGCAGAGTTATAAATGACAGCTATCGTCCAAAAATATACTGAAGTAAGGGTGCCAAGAGGACTTGAAAGCGGGGCAGAATTGCAGGAAACCGATTTCAGGAGGTAGACTGGAATTGCATTGAAAGCATAGGAAAAGATTCAGAACGTCCACAATGATGCACTTGGCCAAAAAGGGTGTATGCGTTTTTTCCTGAATATATTCAGGAAAAAACGCATACGCCCTTTTTGGCCAACCAAGCAAGCTTGCAAAGGAAATCTGCACTACAATGAAGTCTCACTTCCCCCCGGTCAAAAGGGCCATCTGAAAAAAGTGTAAAATCCAGAAAGGCAGGACAGGCCATGGAGAACTGGGAGCCTTGTTATGCTGATGGGCGGGATGTAAATTGCCAACAGACACTAGGGAGAAGTGTATGGTGTTTCCTGAAACATCTAAAAAACAAAGCAACAGAACCTAGGGCACTTCCACTTATGGTCCTATAGCTTAGGGAAATTAAAATCAAAAAGACACAGCTACCCCAAAGTTTGGAATGGCTCTGTTTACAAGAACCTCGTTTACAGTACAAGTTCAACATCGCAGAAAGTGAAAAATGGATAAAGAAGTTGTGGTATTTACTTACAAAGCAATATCACTCAGCAATGAAATCTGTGTCATCAGGCCCTTAGCAGCACAATGAGTGGATTCAGGTATGATGATTCTAACTGAAATAAGTCACACAGAAAAAGAAACATCATAAGATATCACTAATACACGGAATGTAAACTTGGCTACACAGGAACTGCATTCCAAAACAGAACAGGGTCTCAAATTTAGAAAACCAACTTATGCTTGCTTAAGGGGAAAGGTGAGTTGGGGGTGCTGCATAAAACCAGAGATTGAAATGAGCACAGATAAAGTTCCTTAAGCCAAATATGGAATAGACAAGAGCTACTCCTTGCTCAACGAAATGGACTCAAAACCCCATATTAAACGCCTAAGAATGTACCTGACTAGTAAGTATCTTAAAACCTATGGATTTCTATGTCTCCAAAAGAGAATCAAACGTGTGTACAGGGGCATAAACGCAGCAGTGATAGGATTGGAGAGGTTCGGTGAGCAAATGAAGACCCTTTGAAGTCATATTGCATGGTACCCATTACACGGGTCTCAACTCTCCAGGTTTAAGGTATTCTTCCTTCAGCTAAAACATGCATGTGGAACCCAGAGTATGATCAACCATGTGAACGGGAGACGTGTTCAAATATGTCTCAGTTTTCCTCCCCTGGTACTCGGGTGCAACATTCCAGACGCTTTACTAACACTCTCCCCACTTGGAGAGTCAGTCCCTTTAACCTCCTGTTTGGCTCAGTTTGCAATTTCTGCAGAAGATGAACAGGAATAGCGAGAACCAATGAGAGGCTAGCTGGAGGTGTCTGGACGGGCAAATTTAACTCTCATTTCCCACCAGGAAGAGGAATTAACCAAAGGCTCAGCATGCCGGGCCGGAACCAGATTAGGGCCTGAAGCCATCCTGCGGTGTTGCGGCCAGGTCACAAGAAAGCGAGGTGAAGAAAGGAGCTCAGGGGCACTGTAATTCACAAACCTGCAGAGTTATAAATGACAGCTATCGTCCAAAAATAGACTGAAGTAAGGCTGCCAAGAGGACTTGAAAGTGGGGCAGAATTGCAGGAAACCGATTTCAGGAGGTAGACTGGAATTGCATTGAAAGCATAGGAAAAGAGGCAGAACGTCCACAATGATGCACTTGGCCAAAAAGGGCGTATGCGTTTTTTCCTGAATATATTCAGGAAAAAACGCATACGCCCTTTTTGGCCAACCAAGCAAGCTTGCAAAGGAAATCTGCACTACAATGAAGTCTCACTTCCCCCCGGTCAAAAGGGTCATCTGGAAAAAGTGTAAAATCCAGAAAGGCAGGACAGGCCATGGAGAACTGGGAGCCTTGTTATGCTGATGGGCGGGATGTAAATTGCCAAGAACCACTTGGGAGAAGTGTATGGTGTTTCCTGAAACAACTAAAAAACAAAGCAACAGAACCTAGGGCACTTCCACTTATGGTCCTATAGCTTAGCGAAATTAAAATGAAAAAGACACAGCCACCCCAAAGTTTGGAACGGCTCTGTTTACAAGAACCTCGTTTACAGTACAAGTTCAACATCGCAGAAAGTGAAAAATGGATAAAGAAGTTGTGGTATTTACTTACAAAGCAATATCACTCAGCAATGAAATCTGTGTCATCAGGCCCTTAGCAGCACAATGAGTGGATTCAGGTATGATGATTCTAACTGAAATAAGTCACACAGAAAAAGAAACATCATA